>NC_056734.1:949216223-949413723 GCF_019279795.1 Protopterus annectens | reverse complement strand
AGGATTAAGACTCTCTAGGTCACATATGTACTGTATGTAGTGTGCTTATCCCGTACATCTGATGTACAACATCAGGGAGGTGTAAAGGCTCTGATGTGCCCACCAGACATTGGGAAATCCTTGTCAGGATATCCCAGGTGTAAGGACAACTCTAACGCTGAGCAGTAGGACATCGACCATTGTGGTAAGGTCTTATACAACTGCTCTTCCTGCTCTCTTATTTGTCTCATTATGTAAAAAGCCTTCTGGCTAGCAGTCCTTCATGCAACTTATACTTCCAAGCGAAATATGTTACTTTTCCCTTCATCACTGTCCGTCCTCCCTTCTCTGTTATATCTCCTACATATGTAACTATATATCATGCTTCCGGCATCATACTTATTTTATCACAGGAAAAATAACATGCTCCTCTTGGCTACCAGCTTAAAAGATGTTTTTAAAACTGATAACTGAGTAAGCTATACTCTTTTTGTTTTTCTGTTTGTGTTTTCCTTTTAACTGTTTTTATCTTACTGCAAATAGCTGTGTATACCTCGCTATTACATCTCTTCCTTCTCTATCTACACCTCCCCACCTCTTCTACTTACCTGCTGACTCTCACTGTGTGCTCCTTAATGTTTACCTCCTGGCCTGCTGATTGTTTCTTGTGGTGATTCTTTCTGGCCCATCCCACTCCATTTGCTCTCCCTACGCTTAGGCTCACTTCACTCCTCACCCACCCCCCCCATATCATTTCCTTTATACCTAACCACCTAATTCCTTCCTCCCCTAACTCCACCACTTCCTGCCTGCTAAAACATTCTAAACACCTTACCCTCCCCTACTAATCACTTCATAGTTTAGTCTGCTGCAAATCCTGCTTCTTTCTACATATCCCTTACTCCCCCTACAGGTTGTTTCACTTAAATTTTACTTCAACTCTCTAACAGGTCAAGCAACTTATCCCTTACCCACTCCTCACTCCATCCCAATCCTACTTCCTCACCTTAGGCCATGGCTTTTGTAACCCTTTCTATTTTCCTCTTGCCTCCATTACTTCTCCTTCTCATTCTTACATCATGCGCTACTCCATTACCATCTGCCCATAGAGATCCCACTAAACCCCATACTAACTGCTTCTCATCTCTGCAGTACTCTATTACAGTCTCCTCCTCCATCTTTTCCATGAACATCCCTCTGCTAAAATCAAACTTCCTCCCCCACACTCTCTAGCATCTAAAACCAAGACTAAGTACTTGACTTACAACCCATTTAATTTCAAACTTTACCAACTTTATGTATCCCTGCTTCTATAAGGAGACATACATCCAAATCCTGGGCCCATCCATCACCCCACCATGCATAACTCTACCTCTCACAACTTAATAAACTCATCCTCTCCAAACAAACATATTTCCTTTTACTCTATGAATGCCTGTAGTATTCTAAACAAAATTAGTGAAATCATGCAGGATACCCTTCCACACCCCTGATGTCATCACCCTAACAGAGATTTGGCTAAAACCCCAAACCTCTGATAAAGACATTCTCCCCCCTGGTTATAATATACTCTGCATAGATCGCCAAAACAGAAAAGGAGGTGGTGTAGTCATCCTCTACTCCAACCACCTCACCATTACAAGTATTATGAAACCTATCCCATCCTTTTCTCCTGCTGAACTACTTAAAGCTAACTTTAAAATAAATGACCACACCACTGTCACAGTAGCAGCCATCTATATTCCTCCAAGAGACAACATTCCTCTGCTCAAAAATATTCTTTCATACTTTTCTCAAAAATTCAGACTCTAATACTCATATTAATTTATATGGCTTTACACAGCTAATATCCCAACCTATCCATACAAACAACTCTCACACATCTAGTACTCTTATTGACTGGGTACTTGTATCTAATCCTTCCAAATATCATAACCCTGAAACCCTACCAAACACCCTGAGTGATCACTCCCCTATACAAGTGCTTAAGTTCAAGCCCCACTTCTCAAAACCTACTAAATTTATCACTTGTCATAAACTCTCTAACTTCCATCCAGAAACCTTTAATGCCCTCCTCTCTAAAGTAAACTGGAAATTCCTTACCCAACTCCCACTAGAAGAAGCAGTCCTAGCTTTCAACTCCACCTTCCTTAGCATCTTAGACTCACTTGCTCCCCCTCTCAAAGTCCGAGTTAAGTCCACCATATCTCCGTGGCTTTCAAAAGCCACTCGTACCCTTATGATAACTAGAGACAAATTATGGAAAAAATGGTCAAAAACTAAGCTCCCTGCAGACTTACAAAAATATAAATAACTCAGAAATCTGACAAAAAACACATAAACAAAGATAAAAAAGACTTCTATAACAAACCTCCCACAGCCTTAAAATCTAATCCTAAACAATTCTGGAACTCTATTAACCAAATATTACATCCCGGTAATCTTAACTCCCCCAATCCATGCCCAGACAAGACATCTGAAGAAACTGCCACTATTTTCAATACTTGTTTTATCAATTCAATATCTAAGCTACTGAACCCTAACCCAAACTCCTGTACTACTAACATCTCCAACTTTTCTGAACCTACTCCTAATACTATCTCCTCAAATACCTTCTCCCTCAAACCTGTACCTACTAGCTACATCAAAATTCTACTCTCTGAATTAAAACCATACTCAGTATCAGCTGACAATATTCCTTCCCCTTTTTTTCTACTAGCAGCTGACTCTCTTCCTCTCCCTGTATCTATCCTAATTAATCGCTCTGTCTCTGAATCTAAAGTCCCTTCCATCTGGAAACAATGCTACACTCTACCTATACACAAAGGAGGTAACTCCTCTGATATCTCCGACTTTAAACCTATTGCTATCTTTTCCCCTCTCTAAAGTACTAGAAAAATATATTCATAAACAAGTTATGCAGTATCTAATACAGGAAAATCTGTTTACACCCACTCAACATGGCTTCAGAGTCAAACATAGCACAACTAAAGCTCTATTATCCTTCCTCAACACTGTCCCTATAGCAGTGGACAACCATAAACTTATTTTTTGTCTATTCTTGGACCTCTCAAAAGCTTTTGACATTGTCTCACATGCACTTCTGCTGCACAAACTGCATAAACTCAACTTCTCCTCTGATACTGTTGCATGGTTCTCCAGCTACCTCACTGATAAATCTCAATCAGTGAGATGGCACTCTGCACTCTCCTCTCCTCTCTCTGTAAAAATGGGTGTACCTCAAGGGTCTATCCTAGGGCCTTTACTTTTTAATATCTTTACTAATTAGCTCTATACCTCCTGTCCTCAGTCATCTTTAGTGCAATATGCAGATGACTCTACAGTCATCACCACAGCCAGCTCTCCCTCTAAGCTCTTCTCAGCTACTCAAGCATCTTTTAACTTAGTTGAAACATGGCTCTCCAACAACCAGCTCATCCTTAATCCTAAAAAAACAAAGCTCTTACTCTTCCTACCTAAAAATTTCAACAATATTAAACCTTCCTTCTCAATACAGTCCTTAATAACACTCACATTCAAGTAGAATCCAGTAATAAACTCTTAGGTGTAACCATTGATGATCAGGTTAAATTTGACTTGCATGTTAATAACTGTATCAAAAAGACTCATTCAAAACTAGGGCTCCTTTACCATAATAAGAAATTCCTTACCTCTGAAGCCAAGATTACTCTCTCTCTTATCTACCTTCTACCCAGTCTAATGTACAATTCTCAAATTCTCACAAATCTTAACTCAGCACTCATGACCAAACTCAAATGTACCTACAACAAGGTAGTTAGATTTGCTGCCCAACAAACCTACAAATCCCATCCCTGTCTCTCTCTAAAACACCTAAACTGGCTTGAATTACCCCACCAGCTTCTTCTCTGTCAGCTCCAGATCATCCATTCTATTCTATACCAAGCTTCCTACTGACCAGCCCTATCCCCTCTCATCTCCCATTATTCTTCCTCCAGACCTCTCTGAAGCTCTAACCAGGACCTATTGCAAATCTACAAACCCAAGTCTAACTTTGGATGCAACATGTACAGCTATCAACCCACTATTGCCTAGAATAGGCTACCACTAGAAATCAAGACCCTTACACATCCTTAACAATTTAAGACAGCCACCAAAGAGCACTTTAAAAGTCACTGGTCCTGCCACTGCACTCTCCCTCCTTAAACATCCCCTACTTCTCATACCTTAATCTACTTTCTGCCCTTAACTCACTCTTCTCACTAGCTCTCTCTAATCTTCCTTGACTACTCTTTCTACTGTCTTCTAAAATCTGTAATCCGTAAAAGGAACACCACTTCTCAGCCAAAGACGTAGATCACCAAAAAGTTTACAGTGTCAACCAAAAGGAAGGAGTGAGAATAGTCACCATGATCAAAGGTATTCCCAATAAGGATTCAACCAAACGTCTCCTTAAACATATAAAAACACTTTATTGCAGAAAAATGGATAAGCGCTTTCGCGTAGTCCAGGCTACGCTTCATCAGATAAAATTACAAAAATCACACCACATTTATATACAAAAAACTTTTGGCGGGCTCAATAACTCATTAACCCAATTATTTAATAATCACGTATCCCTTATAAGCCAAAGCTTGAGCACCATTAACATCGTATTAGTTGGAATCATCGGAAACACCATATATGGCCATACAAGGTTCAAAACAAAGATTCACCATCCTGTTTCATGAAAAGTCACCCATTTAAAGACATAAATAGTCTCAGAAACTGAAAATCCTATAATGTTTGCACATAGTAAGTTACAATATTCATAATTCATATTACATGTAAAGACAAACGTGACACTTTAAAACATGAAAATAGAAGTATAAGGATACATAGAACACTACAACATTCAACGCTGCTAAAAAAGTTCAATTAGCTGTATCAAAACATATTCATAGATACCTCAATGGCAAGATGTATGCATATGATCCATTCACTTCGGACAAGGCTGTGTATCAGAAAACACATAATCCCCTGATCATCAAAGTTTCATATCGCTAACTCTCCCTGTTCGTTTAACTGAAAGTATAAATTACGTCCATCTACCATATCTCTAAACGTCCGCATAGGCACCTAGCTTCCCTGACGTAATTAACTACCTTCAGGGTCCTAGAGTCTGCAGCATATAGCTAAATGGTCAAAAACGAACCCTACTCAAGCATTCTGCACATCCCAATATGTATTTAACTAATATCGGAGAAAATATAAAAATGATGTATATATTAAAAAATAATAAAAAAAATGCTTAATAAAACAATATATAGTAGATAAATGAATAGGTATGTTCAAATGTAATTTATAAGGTATTGTAACCATCTGTACAATTATAAAATAGAAAGTGAATACATAAATATTATTTATATTCAAATCCATAATATTATTAGAACACCTATATTGATATATGCTTATCTAATACATAATGTGTATGTGTAGATACGAATACGTGCAAACCCACTTCTAGGCCATGTATAATATACTATATAAGTTTTTAAACTTAATCCATTATTAAGAAACATAGCTTATTATAAAAAATGTACATAGCGATAACCTTTTGGGACTAACATAATCATAATTGATCCACTGCAAATATATCTGATGACAAAAAAAGGGATCACTTAAAGTTAGGTGTAATTGTGATTCTTAATGAAAACACTTCTCTACCATAAAGGAGCATAAAAAATATATGTAGTAGAAAGATGTATACTACACTCTGTATTATTGTTCACCAATCTTAGTGTATATAGAGAAACATTATCGTATATGAAGATACTGAGTATATGTCATTGTTTCCAATGAGATTTGAAAACAGTTAAAAACAATTATAGAAATAATTATAAAAATATAACAAGACCTACAGAATGTCTAGTAGCAGAACATCGTCTTCACACATCTAGTCCACTATCAAAATATAGAGGATCTAAATCAAGCATATGTCAAAGTGTAGACAATTCTCAATAAAGACCTTAGCCTACGCTTTATCTGATGAAGCGTAGCCTGGACTACGCGAAAGCGCTTATCCATTTTTCTGCAATAAAGTGTTTTTATATGTTTAAGGAGACGTTTGGTTGAATCCTTATTGGGAATACCTTTGATCGTGGTGACTATTCTCACTCCTTCCTTTTGGTTGTCTTCTAAAAATCTATTAAGCAAATTGCCTCAGAGAAACATTCTATTGTAATTGTCTTGCCTTCATGCAACTACAGTATGATAAAACTGGGTTTTTGTAACCACTTACCCTAAACACTATACTCATCTTAATGACAACTTTCTTTTCATACATCTTGAAATAGTTATGCTATACTCCTGATAATTGATACTGTATAACATTGTATTGCTACTTAATGCCTTGTAAAAATACTATAACATTACTGTTTAATGCTAATTTATAATGAAAATTGTAAAATATGTTGGAGCTTTTCTCCCCGGGACACCGCTGAAAAACAGCTCTTCAGCTCAGTTGGACAATCCTGGTCAACAAATGTAAAATAAAATAAATAAAATAAAAAAATATAATAAATACAGTTTATCTAGTTTGCTGAATTCTATACATATATTCTGAATGAGAGAAAATTGCTACTACATGCTATTAAATATTTCAGATGAGAGTTGGCTATGCTATTACAAAGTTGTTCTGTGTAGTTATTGTGTTGACCAGTTCTCAATGGCCTCAAATACTCTTGTTTGCAATACTGATGGTATTGCACAGATCATTTGGAGAAAGTGGCCACCATAATGCAAATCATGAAAGGTATGAGCAGTAGTGCAGCTGGGGGGGGGGGCAAGAGGGAGAGGGGTGTTCTGCCCCTAGTGGCACTTTTGGGACTGTTACATTTACAGTTACTTGTTTTAAGGACATTCTTCTTTAATAACAGTCCTGTAGCTGTTCTGGTCACATCATGTCTGTGTGTGTGCATTGTCACATAGATGTCCTTTTCTTCCTGAATGTGCGCAGTTTTAACTATTACAGCTATTTTTCAATTCACAGAATTATTCCTGCTGCATCTTATTATTGCTGCCAATTAATTCAAGTAATTGGAATTATGTTTATAGCTGCTAGCTGATGTTTAATTCATGGAATTATTCCTGCTCTAAGTAAGGGAATTTTGTTGTTTGTGTGTGTGTGTGTGTGTGTGTGTGTGTGTGTGTGTGTGTGTGTGTGTGTGTGTGTGTGTGTCTGCTTCTTCTTTCTGGTGTTCAGTTCATGGAAGTATTTATTTGTGTGTGTGTGTCTGCTTCTTATTACTTGTATGTGTGTGTTTCAGTTTCTTATTGTGTGTGTGTGTATGTGCGTGTGTGTGTGTGTATGTGTGTCTGCTTTTTATTGTTTGTGTGTGCATACGTGTGTGTGTGTGTGTGTGTGTGTGTGTATGTGTGTCTGCTTCTTATTGCTTGTCTGTGTATGTCTGCTTCTTATTCCTTGTATGTGTGTGTGTGTGTGTGTGTGTGTCTGTGTGTGTGTGTGTGTGTGTGTCTGCTTCTTATTGCTTGTCTGTGTATGTCTGCTTCTTATTCCTTGTATGTGTATGTGTGTGTGTGTGTGTGTGTATGTGTGTCTGCTTCTTATTGCTTGTCTGTGTATGTCTGCTTCTTATTCCTTGTGTGTGTGTGTGTGTGTGTGTGTGTGTGTGTGTGTGTGTGTGTGTGTGTGTGTGTGTGTGTGTGTGTGTGTGTGTGTGTGCAAAATGCCCCAGTTAGGTATACATGATGGTTAGTGTTACTCAGGCTCAAAAGTTGTACCTTAGGTACAAGAAACAAGAACTTGAATTCTCTACCCATGCCACCACTTGTGATTCAAGGAGTTGAGTTAATAGCTCTCAACTGTCCAGATTTTCACAGAATGTCTGGAATGTTTGGTTCATACTTTTCATCTGTTCCTCTTAAAATTTGTGAATTTCTGGCAAATCAGTGAGAACTGAATTCACTAAATAATGATAGCCATTTAAGTTTCAGTCTCCCTGACTTTCAGGAAACACATGGTACCACAAGATTATACAAGCAATATTTAAAATTTGTCCCTGGTTTTGGGTTTTTGCCCCCCCCACTAAGTATTGGCTTTTCACAGATTTGTTGTGCTGCAAAGGTGAAAGCTATAGTTGAGTGTCAAGTGGATTTTACAAGGAGAAGAGAGCTTTAGGGAAAGATAAGTTTATTGCTGCTTATGCCAAGTCTGCTTGCATTGTTAGTAGCACAAGCCTCTTCATTTATTACAGATCTCTTTAATGTGGAATTATTTAGATGACTTTTACTTCTGCAGAGATTTTGCATATTGACAGATATTGGTGGATTGTAACGACAGAAGTTTGAGTATACTTTTATGATGCAAATGTTCTTAATTGGGCAGTCTTGCCATTATTGGTTCTAGCATGCTGTGTTATGCCTGTATTTTGCACTGTTGAATTTACTGTGATAACCTGTAATATGCATTGTAAATATGATTTTTTGTTTAATGTTTCCTTATTTGTTATCTTTTTAATTTCATTGTTCTATCTTGGAGCTTATCTCCCCGGGCCTCTACTGAAAATGGACATGTATCCAGTTAGACTAGCCCGGTCAACAAATGTAAACTAAAATTAAATAAATAAATAATACATTTTGTTTCATTGCTTACTGGAAACATGTTCAAAACAATAAATTTAAAACACGCTCTAACAAGTATGCTGTAAAACCTTTTAGTGCAAGAAATCTGGACAAAGCCTGGCAAAATGGGGGACAAAGGCACAAAAATAGGGACAGATTTTAAATATTGCTCTTACAAAGTTAGAAAGTTGCTACAGTAACAGGGTTTGTGTCAACATACATTTTCTGAAGGATTTGAAGTCTGAGACTCAAATATATGTCATTATTTAGGGAGTTCAGTACTCAGATCATACTAGAGATTTGCCAGGAAATCACAATTGTTATGAGAAATAGACCAAAAACATGAGGAAAAATCTGGACATTCTGCAAAAATCTGCATAGTTGAGAGGTATGCCTATTATAAAAGGAATATAATTTAATACAATCATGAAGGAGAGTTAAAGAACACGTGTATGTTTGCATGTTCCTAAATATGTGTGCAAGGGGCCTATGATTTGAAAACAGCCCAATGGTAATCTTTATCCACCAATGGCCAGATGCATTTTCTTTGAATGTGGGTTTCAATTAATTTGAGTTTCAAGGGCAGAGACGTTTTAGTACTAAGTCTGTTTTCATTGTAAGACTGTATTGCTTTGTTTAGCAGATGTCTATCAGTGTTTGTGCTATAAAATTAAAAATAAAAGTTTTAAATGAAATTGAAATAATCATTGTAGAAGTAAAGCATAAAGCAGTATGTGCATTACAATGTTTATGGTAAATCGGTAGAAACAGCCAAGTAATGGGACACTGGAATGGCTGAGGGGGAAGGTCTGTGTATCGGGGGGCCCCATTTGACCATGATTTTGTGAGAGGGATGGACAGCAACCTCAAAGGTAGCCTCTGGCAGCACAAACTCTAGCTATACCACTGGTTATGAGTATGCTGATATTTCATGCCAATCATTTCTGTGATGGGAGTCAAGAATAGTGCAGGCAACATATCTGATTTTTCAGTTGTGATGTCCAAAAAGGTCACATGAAACATCAGAATGTAGATTTTGTTCTGAACACTAAATGGGTGTCACTTTACCTGTGTCTATGATTGTGGTTTGTGTGCTGCTTGGATTCTGAAGCTTCTATATGAGCTTGTTGTTGGCAATGTGGGTGTTGCCCCTCACCAGCACGCTAATTATCAGCATTAATGCCACAACAATCAAAAACTGGGGGAGGAAAAAACACATCTCTACTCCACATTATAGAGGTTGTGGCTTGGCTTACATATAAGCATACATACACATAAGAGGTGATACTATTGCAGATTTTCCCTAACAGGTATTATAGAATGGTACCATCAATTTAGATGTCATCTGTGTTGGACTGAGCCATACACGTTTTGTGTAATTTGTACCTTTCTGGTGTGAGTTATATATGTGAGCATTTATAGCTACGTGATGTGATAAAGCATTGTGTTGTCTGTCACCTTTGCTTCTTTATGTCTACTACTTTCAGTGAACATAAACATGCATCTTCCATTTTATTCTGCAGGATAATCCAGGGTTATGACTACAAACTGATTAAATATAGTTGTAGGGGGTTGAAAATCTACTCAAGCACATAAACCATGGGTGACGGGATGCTTGCTTACTGGTACAGATCTGTTTTTACCATGGCAATGCAGGATCAAAACAAGCTGCAGTGCAAGACTGTTTGATAGGTGGAATTTACTTTCTCAGGGAGTGAGAACAAAGCAGAACTCAACAAATAAGTACACTTCATCAGGTCTTAAACCTTATTTTAAGGAACCAATTTGATTTCAGCCGCATGCTGTTCAGTGAGGCCACTGCCATGAAGCTCCATGTAGGAGCATGAATGATTTCTTAGAGGTCACTACATGCCCATTGCTTCCTAAAAATAAAAGTCTCACCCTAGCAAGCCAAAGGACTGGTCATGATGCAAGATTCAGCACCCATTTAACAGAAAAAAGCAGTTATGTGGAAAGCTAGAGTCTGAGAGTTTAGGCAGTGTATCTATTGTGGTATATGCACTTTGACCCAAACTTAGTTTAAAAAAGGAAAAAAAAAGGTAATTTGCCAGTAGAATTACTGGCACTGTCTTGTAAATTTTCCTATAACTGCAATATTTTGTCTTTCAGGAAGCAAGATAATGTTCTAGTTTTGTAATAAAGTCTTCTTGTTTTGTAAGACAAACTTTTTGCACATTCCCATAGTGCTACCTAAGCTATGATTATTAATTAATTAATCAGAAAAAGTATATCAGTTATTTATAATGCACTACATAAAAAATAAATTTAACTAATGTGTGACTTGTTACTTGAATCTTGGAGGGGCCAAAGTAAAATCTGTAATATATTAATGGATGAAAAAAATTGCTGCAGATAAGTAATGCTACCCTTAAACAAGGAATACGACCCTATAACGTTCAAAAGGAGTATCTACAAGTGAAAACAGAAGTTTACAATGAATTTTTACCTTTTGTTCAGAGCTATTTATTACTGCCCATCTATTTTGCTTAGTCCACTGCTGCTTATTATTGCCTATACATATTTTTTTAGAGTTACACCCCCTAGTGACATATACTTTACATATACTGTACATATACTGTACCATTAGTGTGCCTCTTACATTAGCACAGGCAAGCTTAACGATTCTTTTAAGTACATAGTTGCTAGACTCAGCTCCATTTTCCCTCTGCTCATTTCATTCCACAACTCTGCCCCCAATTCCCATCTTCCCCTCCTACAAATGTAAACAAAACAAACTGTACCCAGTTCTCCTCATACACAGTGACTACTAACAATTACTATGGAAACCTAATAACGTTATCCCTATTACAATACCTACCTTCCATATTCCTCTGACTAAAGCAAGACAACTTTCTATATCTACCCACTTTTACATGCTTTATTTGTCAATCACCATACCTCTCAACCTCTTAGAGTAAGACATCTGGTCAAAGCCATGACAAAAGTGGTACAAATAGGGACAATTTTTAAATATTGCTCTTACAAGCTTCGAAAGTTGATAGAATAACAGGATTTGCATTAGCATGAAATTTCTGAAGGGTATGACGTCTAAAACTCAAATGTCTATAATTATTTTCTAACGTCCATCTTTAATGATTTGCCACTAATTTGCCAGAAAGCCACAATTTTATGAAAAACGGAGCAAAAATATAAGGCAAAAATCTGGACATGCTGTGAAAATCTCTACAGTTGAGAGGTATGTCAAGCACTGCAAAAACCCTGTTTCAGCACAATCAGTAACAATTGGCATACAGAATGTCTGACTGAAACTCTATTGCTTTCCTTCCGTACTATATTAGCTCCTATTACCAGCTATCACATTTCCTACTGCATACAAGCACTCACCTCACATACGTACCATGTGTACAACTCACCCACAAGCCCACACTCACTACATCAACACTTAACTAACTTTTCACTCATCTTAACACTCACACACTTATCAAACTTTCTTAGGGCTATTCAACTACATATACATCAAATGCAAGTATTTTACCACAAGAACTGCATTAAAGATAATACACAAATTCTCTTGGAATGATTCTTCCAAACATAAAATTATCACTCTAAAAAAATTTTGTGGAGACTTTCACTCACACACTGGCTGCACATAACAACAACAATCAACTGACAATTGTTTCAATCTTACTCACCCATCCTCAAGTTCTGCCCTTCTCTTTCTACATATGAATTTTATAAGATTTTGCAACAAAATACAAGACCTACATCTTTGCACTGCAATGTATTCCCCTCACATAGTTATCGCCACAGACTCTTGATTAAAAAGAGGTAAGTGACATAGAAATAGCTCCATCTGACTTCAATAAAATCTGGAAAAAATAAACCTGCCAGGGGCATTGCTATCATTTATAAAAATTCACTAAACATCATCCTCACAAGAAATACCAAAGTTTAATAATGCAGAGTTACTGATATCCCATATCAAAATCAGTAACATAAAAAACACTCTTTCAGGCTTAAATATCCTGCCAGGAAATAACATTACCACTGCAGAAAATAGTCCATGCTTGGTATCACATCATACCCATATCAGAAGTGTAGATGGCTCAACCATTGTCTCATGCCCTGTGCTGGTTGCATGAACCAGCACTCCACCCCCTTAGGTCTTCAACTGAAGAGCAAAAAAAAAGGCACTTTACAGTATTAAGCTAACTGCTACATCAGTCAGGTGGTCATATGCACAACTTGCCACACTCTCTCCTGTTTAGCCATTCAGGTCCCATTTTTGTTTCCCAGCACTCGTCCATTTCAATTAAAAAAAAATCTTGCTATAAACTATAGCAAACTGCTTGCTACAAATGTAGCAAACAGTTGCTACCGTTTATAACATGCCTGCTTGGAGTACAAGGTCCTCATCATTACTTAATAATAAAAAAAAAAGGATTCTTGCAAACTGTAGCAAACAAATGCTACAGTTTACACCCTTCCTGCACCAATATATTACAGTGCTCAGGTTTTAGTTAAAAAAGTGGTACTGCTTTTTTTTAACTTTTAAAGTGTAGGAACTGCTTGCTAAAATATAACTAAAAATATAGCAAACAGTTGCTACAGTTTAGACCACGCATGGAGTTCTACAGCACTCAGGTCTGACTGCAAATGCTATACTTGCTTTTAGAGATCTGGATTGACTAATTACGCCTCCTCAAAACTTTGTGCCTGAGACAGTTTCCCATCTCACCACACCATAGCTATACTACTGTCCAACATGAAACTAAATTGTTAAGAGAATGAAATATAAAGCGGCAGCCCAACAAAAGTAGCACCTCGACCAATTCTATGACTCTACATGGCTTTACAAACCTAAAAACATCTGCCACTAGATTACAGAAAAACACAGTTATATAATCAACCTTGGGCTGGGTAATTACTAAAAATCTAATAAATAAAGATATATCATTGTTTAATAGACAGCTTAAGTGACCATTTTCCAACTTACATAGTCAGAAGTTACAATATTCAAGATAAATCATTTATGACTAAGTCCATAACTCAACCAACTTCAGCAGAAAGATCTATAAGAAAACATTAGCAAAATATAATGTGAAGATTCTAAAATGCTTACCCCTAGACACACCTTAATGATGTATTCCTAAAATTTCTTAACCTCTCACAAGAACATACCAAAAGAGTTAAATCCAATCTTTGTTAATAAAGGTTACCAAGAAACTGATACTATAACATGACAAAGCCTGTAAAGAATGGAGCAAAAATAGATTACAGACTACATATCATCTATTTAGACGCATAAGAAACACAACATATCATATCAAACATGATAAACAAACCAATTAAAACACCCTCCAAAATAAGCACCAAAACAACCAAAAATGTTTTTGTCATCCACAAACAGATAATTTCAACCAGACCAAATTACCAGCCCCAGTCTTGCAACCAACAATACTGCTGAGTCCTTCTCAACTCATTTTTAAGTCTTACTTTATACAAACAATAATGTTCTCAAACATTACTGCCCCCGCTATCCTGTGAATACCAGCACCCTGTCTTAAGTATCCTCAGCTACTTGATTTAAGTCCAGTTTCTACATTCACTGTCAGAAAGCTCCTACTTAACATGAAGCCGACCCCATTAACTGCTGAACAACTCCCCCTCTGACCACCTAAAAATGAGTGCTGATGCCATTGCTTGTCTTGTTTCTTTATTACTAAATAGATCAATATCCAAAAAAATGGATCTACTTCAGTAGGTGGAATTTATAAAATACCGAAATTTAAATTAGTGAGACGAAAAAGCCAAAAGTTCAAAACATTGAAATCGCAAAATAACAAATTCACTAACACAGGAAAACAGACATCTCTGAACACATCCAACACCCTATACAATTCTCTGAAAATAAAAATAAAAACATCTCTCCCAGATATCTAAAAAATTATAAACTAAAAAGCATTCCATGTAGATGTAAACCACACTTTCCTTCAAATAAATAAAACTGTATAAGTATTTTAATTTACAAGTTATAAGTTCAAATGTTTTCTTATAACTGCTGTTACAGCCATTCATTGACAATAACTTTCCCTTTTTACTTATATTCTCAGTTTGTCTCATTGTTAAAGCTGTTTCAGAAATTATTTGTGTATACAACTCAAAGAAAACTGTACTTTACTTTGTAAACCTAGTTTGCTTATAGGAAACTCAGATATTGCTGGGATCATAATACATAAATTGCTATCCATTGCTTGGATGTACATAGCAGAAAATACTAATGGAAAACTGCCACATTACAAGTAGCACCATACAAGCAAAAGGAGAAATTAAATAATTTAAAATTAATATTTTACTTTTATAATGTCTGTCTGCATCCTCCATGCCTCCTGAAAATTATATATAACAACTCTGAGATTACACTAAACTGAGGAAAAGGGTAGACTTCCTGATCTGGACTATAAAAACATAATCGTACTTTGGTGTTGTAAGTTGCGATCTTCTGCATTTTCATTTTGAGCTTTCGACTTTTTCATCTTGGTAATTTAAAGTTTAGTATTTCGTAAATTCGATCTATTAAAGAAGATTCCCAAAAAATATGTCCCATCCATCTAGAAAAAATGTTTCATTATATCTCTATATAAATGAAGCTTATTTACACACCCATACTTGAAAGATGTATCCCCACTCTATTAATACATCATCCAAATTCTAATAACCCCCTCAGTGAAACTCAGTGTAGTTATAGGCCTCATTAGACTACAACCACCATTCTCCTTCAGTTTACCAAACCATAAACCAGCATAGGATCAATGGTACACTAGTGTCAGCCATGTTCTTAGATTTATCCAAAACACTCACCACTGTAGCACACCAAAAACTACACAATGAACTCCGTTCCATATGTTTCTCGAAATATTCCCTCTCATGGTTCTGTAGCAATCTATCAGGAAGGCAACGAGTAGTTAAATGGAATCAAGATTTATCATTCTCTTTCCCAGTCACAATAGAAGTTTGACAAGACTCCATACTAGGACCCCATCTGTCTAATATTTTCATTAACAAGCTCCAGACTAACATAGATAATGCCAATATAGTACATTAGAATAATAATTTGATATTAGGCTAGTAATGGAGTGTGGACCACCTTTAATCAATATCTTCACAAACTTACTCTACACCTCATGCAAACGCTCATAGTTTCATAGGTTCATAGGTTGGTACTAGGCTATCGGCCCTAGGGCCTATACAAGCCTAGCCATAACAATTCCCTGGATATTTCTTCCCACAATATTTACTTCTCTGGACCCCTGTCTAGCAGGGCGACTGACATGATCCCCAGGGTGAATTTCCTATCTCCCATACAATCATCAAGGTTCCATTTGAAGAGGTCCAATGAGGCACTCTGCTTCATGTATGGGCAGTCTATTCCAGAGTATGGGGAGTCTCTGGGTCAGGAACCTATCCCTCCAGTTTGTTTTGTTCATTGTGATGACAAGGTTTAGATCCCTGGAGGGTGTGGCTCTGAGGGATTGGGATTTCTTTAAGTGGAGCATGTCCAACAGCTCAGGATTTGACATGGCCTTGTATGTTAAGCAGAGATCCCCTCTGAGTAGACGATATGCTACAGAGTATAGCTGGAGTCTTTTTAGATGGTCAGCATATGGCATCTGCTTTAGGCCTGTGATTCTTTTAGTGGGGTATTTCTCTGGCCTTTCCAGCTGTTGCAGATGTCTTGTGAGGTACATACCAAACAGGTATTATACTCTATAATGGGTCTAATGGGGGATGAGTACAGTGGGACAATGACCTCCTTTTTTCTGGATGAAAAGTCCTTAGTGATGAGGTGTGCCACATAGAAGGATTTCTGATGACTTTACTGTTTTAATTATAACTAACTCTCACTCAGAACTCTTAACAGCAATCCAGTCATCACTAAACTCTGTTAAAACATGGCTCTCCAATAACCAACTCATACTTAACCCTAAAAAAAAAAACTCCTACTCTTCCTACCCAAATCAGCAAATCACATTTAGACCTCCTTTACCATCCATTCACTCAACAACACCCCAATCATACCTGAATCAAGCTCAAAACTGCTAGGCATCACTATTGATGACCAGCTCAAATTTGATCTCCACATAAATTACTGCATCAAGAAAACCCACCTGAAGCTAGGTCTGCTATACATAAATAACAAATTCCTTACTCAGGAATCATGAACAGCCCTCACCCATGCCTATCCTCTTCCCTGCTTAACATACTGCTCCTAATTTTTTACTAATCTAAACTCCACAATTACTGCTAGACTTCAGACTACATACCATAAAATAGCTAGATTCACAACCCAACAACCCTACACATCTCACCACTGTCTCTCACTTAAATACTTAAAATGGCTAGAACTGCCTCAACTCCTCCTTCTCTCTCAGCTCCAAACTATACAAGCAATCCTATATCAGCCATCCTTTTGTCCAGCCTTACAACCTATTATCTCCCACTATGCTCCCACAAGAAACCTCCATAGCTCTTCTCAAGACCTTCTAAAAATCTATAAACCCAAATCTAAAGCAGTACAAAACGTATACAGCTACCAACCCACAACGGAATGGAACAAGCTACCTCTTGAAATTCGAACACAGTTTCATCCCAAAAAGTTTAAGTTAGCACTAAAAGAACATCTTACCAAAAAGTGGATCTCACAATGCTCAAACCCTTCTTAAAAACTCTCCATCTCCCCGCAGACTCTCCTTCTACACTTTTCCATTAAATAAAATCCTCTCTGAATAGACTTTTTTCTGCAAATGTTCACAAAATGCATTTAATTTTGCAACTGTACCTTTAATATATGTTGAACCACTAAATTGTTACTTCTGCTTTATTTCAACTTTTCTAAACCAATTTGCTGTAACTCCACTTGTATAATATTTGCGATAAGCTACCATTCTACTATGTATGTACTGAAGCTTTTTCCACACTTGTTTTTTAAACCTGTAACTTGCACCATATATTTATT
The DNA here is from genome assembly GCF_019279795.1 of Protopterus annectens. Classification (NCBI taxonomy): domain Eukaryota; kingdom Metazoa; phylum Chordata; order Ceratodontiformes; family Protopteridae; genus Protopterus; species Protopterus annectens. The sequence goes on along the minus strand of NC_056734.1, from coordinate 949,396,145 downwards.
AAGTATGTACTGGAGCTTTTTCCCCGAGCCTCTGCTGAAAAAGGGCTTCGGCTCAGCCAGACATTACCGGTTAACAAATGTAAAATGAAATAAAATAAATAAATAAATAATTAAACTTTTATATAAACAGCCTCAAAATTATCCAAACTCCAGGAAATCACCCAGACTTCTTTATCTTACATAGAAATTTGGCAAAAACATTTGAACTTATTCTTAATCCTAAATAAAACATCTTATAGATTCACAGATTGTTACTAGGCTAATGTCCCAGGAGGCCTTTCCAAGCATGCTAAGTTTTCCCAAAAGAATAATGATGTCCTGTATCCAAAAAGAACATTGAGGGGCAGGCCAGTGTAAATTTCGTATTCCCCATCCAGTGGCATGGGTTGCACTTAAACTGGGTAATAGACAAACTCAGTTTCACATGGATGGGAAGTCTGTTCCACAGGAGGGGCAGTCTCTGGGACACATATCTGTCTCTCCAGCAATTCTGTTTAAATCACAGATACAATTTAGGTCCCTAGATCTTGTATTTCTGGATCTCTTTGACTTACGAATATGTAGGCGATTCATAAGTGTGGGGTTTGTGGATGCCCCCTCAGCAATCTATAGGAGACTAAGTAGAAGAAAGGGGTTTTAAGGCACTCTGCATAAGGCAGGTTTGTTATGCCTTGTATTCTTTTTGTAAAGAACCTCTGAGGTCACTAGTTGCTACATATGCCTGATCAGGTACATGCCAAAGGGAACTTGTACTCTCTGATTAGTCTGATAAGGGTGGAGTACAATGGAATAATGACCTGTTTGGACTAGATGCCGCTCCTTTACTTATAAGCAGTGAAACAGAAAAGGATTTGATCACCACTGTAACCACATTGTGGTTGAAGGTAAGGCTACTGTCTATGTGTGTACCCAGATCCCTGACAACTTGGTAAACTCTTAGGGGAGTATTATCAACATGATAATTAGTCAGGATGGTTGACTGGTTGACCATAAGATGGAGTATTTGGAGTGACCGATGGAAGGGAGTTCACTCAGTATTTTTTGGTGTGATGCAGTGTTGAGTGACTTCCCAAAGGGTACAAATATGCATTTCTTAACACTGAGTTTAAGACTAGGACTTTGACACCATTTGTTAGTCACAGATAGGCCTTCATGAAGAATGCTAGTATCTGCAGGGGAGTCGATAATAACCCACAGCTTGTAACCACCTGCAAACTTAGTCAGCCATAAACCTTTACACTTTGCTCCCATTTCAAGGAAATAGATGCCAAAAAAGAATGAGCCCAGTACCAAGCTGCAGGGTACTCAGGTAGGGCATGGCCCCTTGGTTGAGGTAGCCTGACCTATTTTGACCTCCTGCAGCCTCTCATTAAGCCAGTTGGCTATCCAGTGGGTAATAATAGGTTCTATACCTAAATTAGTGAGCTTGTCTATAATGCCTGTGTGAGGTATTATATCAAAATCCTTAGCCACATTAATAGGCATGAATTTCCTTTAACAAAGCCAGACTGTGATGATTCCAGCACTTGCAGGTTACCTATGTCCTCATTTATTATGTCCACGATGATTCTTTCCATGGCCATACATATGAGGCTGGCGAGACTTACAGGCCTGTAGTTATCCATATCCATGGTTGGACCTCCTTTGTGCAGGGGAATGACTGTAGTCATCTTTCCTTGGGCAGAAAACCTTACTGAAGGCTCCAGTTGTAAAGTAATTCAAATGGAACAAAGAGTTTTTGTTTCAAGCTATTTAGTAAGCATCCTGGGATGTTATCAAAGCCCATTAATGCAGTGTTTTTGGTCCTGGAAAGTGCATTGATGACCTGTTCCCTAGTAATGTTTGAGTGGATTGTGGTATGAGGTATTTCCTTTGAACTACTGGTGGAGAGTGGTAAGAGAAATCTGAGTTGAACCTGTAAGCCAAAAGGTTGGCAATGGACTCTGGTTCAGTGTGAGTGATGCCATTTACAATAAGGTCTGTGCATCGCTGAACATTTCCTCTGAGGTTACAGAAATAGCTGTAGAAAGCTTTTTGGTTGTCCTTTGCCTGAGAAGCTATTTTTTCTTCAAATGTAGCCTTCGAAGTGTTAATCATCCCACTAAGTTACCTGTTTAGATTGGTCAGGAGGCTTTTAGTATGCATGGCTTTGTTCCTCCCCTGCTTGGCCAAGATATTTTTTCTTTTGTTGTATAACCAGTTGATATTGTGATTTCAGCAGGGTGGCTTGTCTTTTGAGTTTGTCTTATTCTTAAGATAAGTGGCCACATCTTCATCAGCTATCAATATGGCTGGGTTTGAGATGCCTGAAATTTAGCAAAGGTGTAGCTTAGTAGAGAAAGGTTATCCTTGGAATAGTCCCTAAAGGTTTTTGTTTTCAATGGATCCTCAGAGTTAATTTTTATTTCAAGTAATACTGCCTTATGGTCAGATCTTAAGAGGGAAGACATTATTGAGCTGTTGGACATGCTCCACTTAAATAAATCCCAACCCTCAGAGAAACACGCTCCAGGGATCTAAACCTTGTCATCACAATGAACAAAACATGCCCTCTTCAAAAGGAACCTTGATGATTGGATGAGAGAGAGGAAATTCACCCCAGTGATCACGTCAGTCAACCTGCTAGACAGGGGTCCAGGGAAGTAAATATTGTCGGAAGAAATATCCAGGGAATTGTTATGGCTAGGCTTGTATAGGCCCTAGGGCCGATAGCCTAGTACCAACCTATGAACTTATGAACCCCTGACAGGAGAATGGACCAACTGTGCCAGGATGTTGGTATTAACAAAAGTTTAGAAATCGACAGGCTTGTTCATTAACAGTGGTGTAAGATTCCCAATCTACAGAGGGTTAGTTGAAATCCCCTATGAATATTGTATTGGGTTGAATGGTGAGGGACTGTAGTACACTGAGATAGGTATTATGGACTTCCTGGGACATGGAGGGGACCCATAGGTTGCAAGGATATGGCACAAGACCTTGCTTATGGTGAATTGAACTTGTATGAATTCCAGTGTGTCATAAACTTTAACTAGTTTGGATGTGAGGTTGGTTTTAATATAGACTAAGACTCCTCCTTTAGTTACCTCATGTGCAGTAGCTGGTCTAAATGGTCTTGATGGTCCTCACGATAAAATGCTCCCTAACAAAAAATAAATAAATAAAAAACATGGTCATATTTGCAAACAATATTAAAAATGAACTACTCGTAGTATACCATATACCGTACTAAATCACTAGATATAATAGTAGAAGATAATCTAAAGTTTAATCTAGATTAACTTCAAACCATTAAAAAGACTGCCAAGAAATGTGGGTCCCTTCATAGAGCCAAATATTACCTTACCAATCTAGCAAGAAATATCTAGACTGTCTGCTTGGTCCCATCCCTCTTATATGCTTCACGTATCTTTATAAATCTAAATGGTACACTTGTATCCAAACTAGCCTCTTGTTATAACATGGTTGTCAAATTTGCTACCAGTGCAGCACATAGAGCCACTCACTGCCAAACCTCAAAACAGCTAAACTATCTGGAGTTAAACAACTATCTAACATACTTTCAGCTACTCATTGCATATAAACTTACTTACTATCCCAAAAAATGCTTTGCATTAAAAAATATACCTCCCCAACAAGTAACCAATAGTCAGGAAAAAAAAAATTCTCTTGAGCATTATTAGCAAATCAAATAACTCAGCAGTTGACTTGCTATACTCCTGTTATGTCTGCAAAGTGTGGAACATTATCCCCCTCAAAAATAAAAATGATTGCCTACCAAGCTATAAAACAGAACTCAAGCAATGCCTTAACCAATCCTGGTCATGCTTATGCTCGCCTTAACCAATCCTGGTCATGCTTATGCTCGCCTTAACCAATCCAGGTCATGCTTATGCTCATACTAATTGTCAGGTTGAGATTTCTACCATAAGCTCACATGTCCCACTTATGCATCTCTAATCTATATACCTCCTAGACAAAAACAACCACCATCGCCAGTTTTCCACGTTTTTACCCCCTCCCCTCATTTTCTTTCTAGCAACCATTCCCCATTCGTCTCTCTCCTCCCCATATATTTACTTATAAACCCAAGCTAAACCACCCAAACAAGTCACCTAGTAGCCAAACCTCCACTAATAGGCAGTCTGCTACCCAAAACTACCATACTCAATAGTTAGAAGTTTATTGTCATTCAGCCACTCTGTCATAAAAAGAATACACTTTGCCTTACTATTAACTTTCTAAATATCGATATTTTTTTTTTTACATCACCTGGTTTTTTTTTCGGTCCCACAGTTTTATTTTTTACTTTGACTTCCCTTACATTACATCTAAAACTTTAAAAATGGTTCTGTATAAATTCATGCAACTATTCCTCCTCTTGCAATGTTTCCTTCTATTAAAACAGTGTTATATTATATCTTCTAAGAATCGAGTGCGCTATTAATCTGTTGTAACAATGTAGTCCTCCAATAAATTGTATGTATAGTGCTGTACATAGCCATATTTGTCACTAATTTATGATTGTAAATATTTACTTTGTATAGCAGTCCTGAAACAATGTTATTTTCTCATAGCTGTCAAGCCATCACTGATAATGTAAATAAGGCCTTTGCTGAAAATGGATTTTGCCCATTCACACTTTCTTGGTCAACAAAGACCAATAAATAAATTATCATGGTTTTGGTTGAGATGAGATTATACAATCCATTTAGGATCGGAATTCCACTTTTTGAAGTTTACTACAAAAAGCATATCAACAGTAAATGTGTTCTCTCACACACACATTATGCATAATATTTTATGATCTAGCAGGTCAGCTGTTTCCTTTTGTGATAGTATATCATTACTAGACATCACTTTTCCTTTGCCATTCAACAGTTTAACTCCTCTCAATATAGACCTAAATGTTACTTTTAAATGTGAACATGTGACCTATAGTAAACTTGCCCATTTAAACAGGGATGTAGACACAGCTTTAATGGAAGCTAGTGATATACTTAGAATGCTATTTTTTTTTTAATTCAAACTCTTATCAAGTGCTCAAACATTTCCTAACACATATATGCACTGGAAAGTACAGAAATGTAAGTAAACTTATCATAGCAGTAGATTTTTAAATATATTACTACTGTGGTAGACTGTAGTGGTATTATAGCTTATTGATTAAGGGAGACAAAAGCCAGATCAGAATCCAGGATCCCTTAGAGAATACATTTAGCAATACCTTCTCTAGACCTAGAGAAGGAATCAAGTTTGTAGTGGTAAACGTTTATCCAGAAGACCAAGTTGCTGTCTCTTATATTTTCTAAAGTCCACCCCTTTCTCAGAAAGCCACAGATGCAGCCAGTGCTCTAGTACAGAAGACCCTGACTTTCCCTAGATTTGACTATTTAAGATGTTGATAAAACTACAATTTAGAAATTGACTATTTAGACACTGTTGTCCTTTCTACTTACCTCCATATGACACCAGCAATCGATCAGAAATCCTGAAGGATTTTGCTCTTTCAATAGAATGCTGGAGTTGCTTATGGACATCCAGTGTGTGAAGAATGTTTTTCTCCCTTACTTTTATGCTCTAGAAAGAAAAGGGAAATGAATAGCCTGATTCAGCATAAACTCTAAACCAACTTTGGCCATTGAAGAATTTGTTTTCAAAGTTACCCAATGAGCTTGTAACACAGATATTCTTCTTACTGAAGCTAGATCAACGAGTAAAACTGTTCTCCAAGACAAGAACTTCACATAAGCCCTTGAGCAGGTTCAGGAGGAAATAGTAGAAGTTTTTCTAAAACAAAATTAAGATCTCAATCAGGGGTCCCCTGTCTACTGGTTGGTCAGATATGGCATCTATATCACGGTATCGAAAGTTTACTTAATGGAATCAATAAAGGTTGAACTTTATTGATCGATTAAGTAAAACATTGAATAACTTAAAAAAAAAACAAATTAAAAAAAAGGGGGGCAAGCCCCCCTGCACCCCCCATACCTCCCTACTTAAATATACCAACTCCGAGACTGCACTACATTGAGGTAAATGGAAATCTCCCCTTACAGAGATTTCTGTTTACTTGCACAATGTTCTTCACTTTCGATATTGTTGTGCCGACAATATCAGACTCGATATTGTCAGATTACGACAACGTGAAGTAGACCCCAGATATGTAACACCTCTTTCAAAAACTTTTTCACATGAGGTAGAATAGAAAGGGCAGACATGCAGAAATTGCCAAGAGATAAATCTTGACAGAAGAATAGGAAAAGCCAGAGCATAACTCTCACAAATACTGAAGAATCTCTGTATTATGAGCCTTAAAAGAATCCTGGTTTTTAGACAGGCAACAGCAAGAAAATCTTTCCTGCTGGCCTTGATATGCTTTTCTAATAGTGAGTTTCTTTTCCTCCTTTAATACTTGCTCTCTATCCTCAGGAAAAAGTGTCAGTTGAACAGACATTTATCAAATGTCCCTTGTATTGTGTGAAAAAGTCCATTCTGTGAGGAAGCATGTGCTAATTACCCTTAGCTATGTTAAAAAAAAGGTGAACTACTGTTGCCTAGGCCAAAAGGGAGTCATCACAATTATCTTTGGAGAGCCCTTCTGATTCTTGAGAAGCACTATGGTAATCAGAGGAAAGGGTAGAACAAATTCCCATCAGAGGGACTGAAAAGACTTCTTTCTTGTAGGACAGCTTACAAGAAGTGCTAGATTTATAGTTCTTTAGGTGTCTCTTTTGACTGGAAGCAAACAGATCTACTTGAGTTCTCCACAGATGGATCATTTCCTGGAAGGACCCCCTGGTATAAATTTCCATTTATGAGGAACTGCCGTGACTCAGCTCAGCTTGCTGCTGCTATATTCTGCTCTGACAAAATATATGTAGACCTAAGGGACAAATTGAAATAGTTGCTAAATAATGGGCTATCATAGTTAATCTGCAAAGGGGACAGGATCTGGTTCCTCTTGTTTCTGTGCCACATCACTATGGTGTTGTACATGTCAGCTAACAGCCAGTCTGAGTCCATAGATGGTTCAGTGATTTGAGTGCATTTAGTATATCCATCATTTTCTTGGCATTTATGTGTTTTAACTTGTTTGTTCCATATGTTATATACTTTCACTCCATTAGATACAGCTCCCCATGCAAAGCTTGAATCATCTGCTTTCACAGATTGAGGGTGCAAGCTACCACAGAGAAAGGCAGACCCGATATGAGAAACAACTGATTGTCCACTTTCATTCCTTTTTTTTAGAAAATCCAGCAGCAGAACTTGAAATGATCATGATAAGGATACTGCTGTTGAGTCCAAATTCACTTGACAAATAACTGAATCTTTCTCAAATGGAGTCTGGCCAAGGAAATGATAAGAAAAGTTGAGGCCATCAAAACTAGAATTCTAAGATATCCTCTGGGAAATATCAGCCTTGCTTGCCTTGAGGAAGGAAATCTAACATTAGTGTTGTATCTAGAAGATGCCATCAAAACACTATCATAGGTTCATAGGTTCATAGGTTCATACTAGGCTATCTGCCCTAGGGCATTTATAAGCCTAGCCAGAGTGTGTTTGGCTTTCGCCACCCATTTTAAATTAATTTTGCTATGCCATTTTTCGAGGTTAGTATACTGTGCCTCTGTCTAACAGTGACACAGAAGTGATACCCGGGGTAAACCTACGATCTCCCATCCACTCATCAAGATTCCTCTTGAAGAGAGTCAATGAGGGACTCTGCCTAACCTGGACTGGAAATTTATTCCAGAATGAAGGGAGCCTCTGGGTTATGAATCTGTCCCTCCAGCATGTCCTATTTATTTCAGTGCTGAGGTTCAAATCTCTCGAGCACGTAGCTCGATGGGATTTGGATTTTCTGAGGTACAGCATGTCCATTAATTCCGGGTTGGAGAATGGCTTTATACATCAGGCACAGATCGCCTCTGAGCAGGCTGTATGCCGCTGAGTAGAGCTGGAGTTTCTTTAACCGGGCAGCATATGGCATCTGTTTGATCCCTTTGATCCTCTTGGTGAGGTACTTTTGGGGTCTTTCTAGTTGCTGCAGGTGTCTGGTAAGGTACATCCCAAAAGGGGCATTGTACTCAATTATGGGCCTGATGAGGGATGAGTAAAGAGGCACGATGACCTCCCTTGATCTAGATGTGAATCCCTTCATGATTAGGTTGGCTATATAAAATGTTTTTCTAACCACTTTGGCCACATGGTTGTCAAATGAGAGATTGCTATCAACTTGGGTCCCCAGGTCCCTAATTACTTCTTCTGTACTTAATGGATTACCACCTATGTGGTAATTTGTGGGCACTTTGTTTTTGCCAAAGGGATGACTATACACTTTTGGCATTTAGCTTGAGGCTATGGCTCTGGCACCAGTTGTCTGTTTCTATGAGGCCCTTTTGGAGGATGCTTGTGTCGGCTGGAGAGTCGATTATGGTGCCCAGTTTGCAGTCATCTGCGAACTTGGTCAGCCACAGTCCTTCCATGTTGGCCTGTACCTCCGAGAAATATATACTGAACAAGAGAGGTCCCAGGACTGAGCCTTGTGGGATGCCACTTGTAACTGGTTTGGAGTCTGATATGGCTCCAGCAATTCTAACCATGTGGGTTCTGTCCTTGAGCCAGTTTGCAACCCATCTAGTGATATAGAGGTTTATATTTAAGCTGGTGAGCTTATCTATAATGCCCGAGTGGGGTATTGTAGCAAAGATTTTGCAAGGTCCAGGTAGGCTGTGTGGACCACCTTCTCCTCATCAATGGCCTTGGTGACTGTTTCAAAGAAATCAACCAGGTTTATGAGGCAGGATCTGCCCTTAACAAAGCCGAACTGGGTAGGATCCAGTGTCTGTAGGTCCCCAATATCTTTATTTATGAGGTCCATGATGATCCTTTCCATAGCTTTGCAGACCAAGCTAGTCAGGCTTATGGGGCGATAGTTTCCAGGATCCGTTGAGGCACCACCTTTGTGGAGAGGGACCACTGTTGCTGTATGCCACTCTTTGGGTACATATCCTGTAGTAAGGCTGAGATTGAACAGTAGTTTTATGTTTGGGTTTAGCTCTTCTTGGAGTTCATGTAGGATGCAGCCCGGGACACCGTTTGGTTCCATTGATGCTGTGTTTTTTGCTTTGGAGAGGGCAGCTCTTACCTGAGCATCTGAGATGTCAGGGGGGCAGCACTCTGCCGGGATAGATATTTGCCCTTTTGGTGGGGAGGGGGGGGGGGGGAAGTTTGCGCTGAACCTGTCAGCTAGGATGTTGGCAATGTCTGTGGGTTCGGTGTATTTTTTGTCATTTTGGACTAATTCTGAGCATATCTGTGAATTCCCACCCAGGTTCCTAACATAACTAAAGAAAGCCTTGTGATTATCCTTAGTGTCTTGTGCAACTTTTCTCTCGAAGCTGGCCTTAGACGATTTTATGAGTGCCCGTAGTTTTTTGCTAATACTGATCAGAGATGCCTTCCCTTTTTGGAATTTTGCTCTATCATGTAGTAACTTCCTCCTCCTTCTATTGTATAGTTTGTTTATGGCTGGGGTCCACCAGACAGGACGTCTGCCTTTGGAGGATTGGGTCTTGGTTTTATTTGGGATTGCATGATCCATGCATTCCTGAAGGTGTTCATAGAATGCATTTATAAAGGATTCTGTGGTCTGGCCCGTATTTTCCACAGGCCCGGGGGCTTTGAAGGATTCCACCTCGGTTTTGAGGAGTGTGAAATTTGCTTTAGAGAAGTTTTTCACTGTGGTTTTCAGGGCAGTGGGTGGAGTCAGGATGTGAATATCCAGTGAGATTAGTTTATGGTCTGATCTTACCAATGAGGGATACACTTCTGGTCTGGAGCATAGATTCCCCATGTTGGTGATGATCAGGTCCAGTATGTTTTCCCCTCTTGTGGGAGTGGTAACAAGTCGTTCCATAGCATTTGAGTTTATAAATTCTAGGAACCTTTGGGCTAGGGTGTTGGAGCTAGAGTAATGCTCCCAGTCTATGTTTGGGTAGTTGAAGTTGTCCAATATAATGGTGTTTGGAGAGACCTTCATATTTTCCAGTGTTCTCAGGAAGGCCGAGTGGGGTTCCTGGGTTTGGGAGGGTGGTCTGTAGCAGGCTATAAACTGGAAGGCAGCTTTACCCACTGTTAGTTGCACATGGATAGTCTCTGATGCTTCGTGCTGTGCCACCAACCTGGAGGTGTGGGTATCTTTGACGAATATTGATACTCCCCCTCCTTTTGTGGTTTGGTCCAAGTTTTGGGGCCAAAAAGCATGGTATGAGGTATAACCTGGTAGTGCTGGGGTGCTCTCGGGAGCCTTGAACCAGTTTTCTGTTACTGCACAGATATCAATGTTCTCCATGCTAAGGAGAGTTTCGAGTGCGTGCATCTTGAGGTTTAGACTTCTGGCGTTGAGTAGCATTACTCTTAGTTTCTTATCCCTTGTGATACCTATGGAGGTGGGTTTTGAGAAAGAATGAGAGAATTTTCTCTGTTCACCTGAAAACTCATTCTGCAAAAGAATTTTATTGCTTAAGGCAACCATTCTTGACAAGCTAAAAAAGAATATGCAAAAATCATCTAAATAAGAGAGTGTGTTTATGACCTGCATCTTGCAATGGGCTATTACAGGAGACAGTCAATAAATATTCTTTTGGCTCTAGGTAAGCAAAAAAGGTGAAGTAGCAAACTAAACATGCAGTCTACACTCAAACATATAACACATCAGCAATCATTTTTGATTGGAATGTGATAGTAAGCATGTTTTTAAATCCATAGTTTCCAGGGAACTCAGAAGGAGGGGAAATGAGGACTGTAAAGTAAACATTTTGAACTTTAGACCTATAAGTCAAGGATTACAAAAAAAAACATCTAGGGCAGATCTACACCCTCTTTAGCTTCAGAATATTTTTGTAGAGCATTCTTTCCTGTTTGATATCAGTGGAACACTTATTACCCCTTGAGACAGCATCTGATTCAAGATGGTAGAAAACAGGCCAGTTGGTTTGCGAGGATGGGAAGAAATCCCTCAAAAAGGAAAAACGGGAATGCCACTGCCAATTGTCACCACTTAGAATGATTCTGAAAGCCCGTATATCTGAAGTTACTTTGTTTCCTAAAGGAAGATCTAAGCATTGGGATACATTTATAGGATTGCCTCAATGTGGAGAGGAAAATCCAGAGACGCCCTTTCTTCTTTGAGCCTCTTTGCCACTGTTTTTGAAATTTTGTTTACCTGAGCCTTGATGGGTATGCTTGCTCTGCATCCTAGAAGAGTAACCTGAACTGGAAGAAACATTTCTGCTGTATTTAGGAAAGAAAGATTGGATAATCTGGTAAACTCCCTGAATTAACTTATTTCTTATACCCTCCCAAGAACCTTGACCTGGCATCATTACAGATTTCATTTTTATAATTCTGTGGTAAAATCTGAGATGCTAACCAAACAAATCTTCTAAAATAGAGCCAGTGGCAACAGATCTGCAAACAACATGAGACAGTGTCATAAGCACCTTTTCAAGAATGTTTGATTACCTGAGACCAAGCAAATACCACAGACCAAATATATGCTTTAGTATATGAAAAAGGAAGATCAGCAAATAAGTTCCTTAAGTTATCAGAAGAAGCCAGGTAAAACTTAAATGTGTGTCTGATAGCTTACAGTGCTGAAGGTCAGGGAGGAAGACAAGTTATTTTACCAAAATTATCTAAAACATTCCCAGATAGTTAGAAGGATTAATATTGACAGTGGAAAGGAATTTAGAAGAAGATGACTGTGGCAAGGAAGTTACTGTAGGACATAACCAGGAATTAAGAACTGGGGCACTTGATAAAACTTATCAGACTTTTTAGGAGCAGATGGCTGTCAAGGAAAGTGCAGACATCCTTCAAGGGTGGTAAAATAGTTGGGACAGCTGGAGATTTGTCTTCTCATTCTGTCCATACTGGCATTTCTAGGTGCATCACAAGTGGGACCAGGAGAAACAGATGAGTAGTCTGAGGAACAGCTGATGGCCACAGCAGAATCATTTCCTCAGCTGATGCAAGGAAGATACTGGCTTGTTGAATGAAGCTTCTCTGATAACGATTGGTTGCTGCTGGGTGAGGAATCAGTAACATTACCGGTACCCTGGCCCATGTCCTAGCCATTAAAAGAGGCTAAGAGGTAGAAAGCAGAGCCAAGAAGAGTCATTAATAGTTAATGATTAAAAATAGTCTTTGAGGTAGAAATCTTTACTGACAATCATGCAATACATTTGTCCTGGACTCCCTGAATGAGATCATAGAAAACAGCAACACTTTTCTTTACAAAAAGCACTAATAAAATAGGGAATCTGTACAGGAATTCAAGACCAGTTTATATCCAAAAAATGTCTGCAGAAATATTAGGGAGTGTAGACAAGTCAGTAAAAAAAAAATAAATAAAAAAAAATAAGGAAAGTAAATGACTTCTGTGGCAAAAATTATAACAAAGTATGTAATAATCAAATTTACACCCCCCCCCAAAAAAAAAAAATGAGATAAAAGCTTGTTAAAGAAAATGCCTCAGAGAAGCCTTTTAGAAAAAAATAAGTTTTGAGGTAATTATTTTGTCACAAGTGTTCAAAAGTGCAGAGGTACCATATAAAGGCATATTTAACAGAACATAATATTTTTTTTCTGACAAAAATTAGATGCGGAAGATAATTCCCAGTGGGGAACTTATCTACTCCGCCTTGCTGAATCACTGGATTCCATACATTTGATCGAATTACACTTAGTCGAAAATGATTCCAGGCATTTCACTTGACTGAAAGCTCACTTGACTGAAAGCTCACTTGGTCGAAGTTCATTTGGTCGAAAATGGAATATAGCCCCTGCCCCACTGCAGTGCAATCCTGGAATGAGAATATTAAATAAGGTGTGGGGGCATAGCCCCCCATATTATGCCAATAGTTTTTATTAAAGTTATATATATATATATATATATATATATATATATATATATATATATATATATATATATATATATGTCAATGCATTTCTAATGGATATACCTTCTTATAATAGTTAATACATTAAAACTATGCCAATAGTTTTTACTAAAGCTATATATATATATATATATATATATATATATATATATATATATATATATATATATGTCAATGCATTTCTAATGAATATACCTTCTTATAATAGTGAATCCATTAAAATTATGTGGGGGGGTTATGCCCCCCACACCCCCCATTGTGGGGGGCTGTGCCCCCCCCTTATTTAATATTCTCACTCCAGGGTTGCACTGCAGTGGGGCAGTGGCTATATTCCATTTTTGACCAAATGAACTTCGGCCAAGTGAGCTTTCAGTCAAGTGAGCTTTCAGTGAAGTACAATGCCTGGTATCATTTTCGATTGTGTAATTTGACCAAATGTATGGAATCCAAATCACTACCTAACCATCAATCTCCTGAAGACTATACGGAGTGCACTCTTCGACAGCAAGAAAGGTTTGATGTGTTTAGCACCCAGCCACTGGCTTTCTCCACATCCCTCATGCGCACCAATGGCTAGAGCGAGTGGAAGGAGGTGGTAAGCAGGATGTCCCATATTGTTTAAGGCTACTGCAGCAGTGATCTAATGGTGGACATATAATCTGCTCATACTTGCATTTCATTGCAGTGCTACACTGGCGATTGTTACCTTCTACAGCTTCCCGAGACACTACACAACTGATTGGATGAAATTTCCACATCATGAATGCTGTCAAAAGGATTTCATGTTCTGCATTTGACCATAAATAATTGCTAGTAGAAATTGCAACTGTACATCTCTCACATTAAGGGGACTGAATGCTATTTAGTAAACTCATCTTTGATGTCTATACCACAAATGGGAGAATTTCTGGCATAGCATCCTCTCCCAAAAAACGTGCATTTTCATTCTGTGTGACATTTGCAAAACCAAATAATGCAAACATTTAATATGGAATGAAAAAGGAAAGTTCTTACTTAAATTTGTGACGCATTCACATTTTTACTGCTTGTTTTATCAGAAAAAAATATTTTACCATATTTCCCTTTCTTGGGACTATTTTTAATATTGCCATTCACTAGGGCAGGCATTTAACAATAAATCTAGAAAACTAGCAAGACCAACTTAGACATACAGGTTGGAGAAACTGTATTTGGTCCATAAAATGATATGTAAGAGGGAATGGTTGGGGAAGGCTAATATAACTATTCTCTGCAGGCTGGCCAAATATCCTTGTATGGCCTGGATAATATATTCTACTTGCACTATTATTAAACTGATAGATGATATCATTACTGCCCCCTACTACCCTCACTTAGCCACCAGGAAATCTGCATGCAGTTTAACAATGGCAGAATCACTAACAAAGAAAGCTGATGTAAAATTAGCATTTCTGTTATCATACAGCAGAAGTTTTATGCTGAATGAATATCATTTTTCAGTGATTACTCAAAGTCATGTTTTATGCATGCAACACACAGGAAACAAAAGCATTGTTGTCTTGTGATATGCAAAAGAATAAAAATTAATGAGAAAGATAAGAGTGCTGTCTCCCTTGCTCCCCAGGCTCAGTGGCTCTTGTACACATGGTGGCTTTACCGAGTCTTGGTGTATTAAATAATTCAAAAGACCATAACTAAACACTAATAGGTTAAGACAGGCTGGTCTTCAAGATGTCTTTATATCTGTGATAGCAATTTATTCAAGCTATCAGGGGAATAATATCAACATCATACCTCCTGCTAAATGCCATTTCAAAGACACGCTGTAAACTTTTTCCCCCTGAAGTTCTGGTTTGATTAAAATGGGTTTTTCAATATATTTCACAAAGACAATTGATCTGCCCTTCTTAAATGTTCCTATAGTTTAATTGTACAAAAGATTGCCAGTTTGATCTCAGAATATTTCTATAAGCAAATAATTTATTGCCAATATGATCAAATGCTGGTTTGGCTGAGATATATGTTAATTTTTCCCCTCTGCCTCTCCCCTGCTTATGTGGCAGTAACTGCACTTTCAGCATCAGCATTCTGGGACATAGTATAGGCAACAAAAATTGAGCACCAGCATTCAGGAACACAGTATAGGCACAGACATCGAGCACCAGCATTCAGGAACACAGTATAGGCACAAAAGGTTATTTACTGATGCCAATGTGCATGCATTCAGAAGTGTACACTATAAGAAGGCTTACAGTTTTAACAGAGGTTGCACATACCACCCACAGATCAGCCTTCCTTTAATCCTACGAGTGTGTGTGTGTGTGTGTGTGTGTGTGTGTGTGTGTGTGTGTGTGTGTGTGTGTGTGTGTGTGTGTGTGTGAGTGAAACTTAAGGTTTGGTCAGGCATTTAAAACTACTACAATAAGATCTCTGTGTAAGATATTATGGCTGTCTGATATATGAGTTTAGTAGAGTTGTTTTATGGGACACTAGATTCCTAAGCAGAAATATTAGACTTTTGATCTCACACTCCATAAGCCTCCACATTATTTTTGGCTTAAGATTTGATAAGTTTGTGACATGTTACTATTTTGCCAGAGCATTTTCAGATATGAATCAGGAAAAAATAAATAAAAAGCATCGAAATGACAGAATACAGCTTGCTAGACAGTAAATCAAATCCAATTGAACACACAGATGTAGCAGAACTGGTCTGCTTTCCTCTAAACACAGTACTCAAAGCCTACAGGAATTGATCAGCTCAATACCTGGACTACTTTTCAGACTAAAAAACTATTCACATTTACTCGTAATCCTGTACACAGAATGACTTCTTCCCAGATCTCAGTAAGCCTGCACAAATAATGCTCTGTTGGAACCTCCAGTCAAAATTATAATGTTAAGGGAAGAAGGGTGCCACATAGTGAATGAAGGATCTTATCCTACATATTTGTCAAAATGTGAAGTGCATAATTTCAGTATATGATAGGATGAGGCAATCTTTTTGTACCCATAGGACAGAGTCCCAGGCTGTCATGATTTGTGGATGCTGATAAAAGAAAAAAAATCCTCTTCAGGTAATACCTCTAAAGTCATGTTGAGTGGAAACCATTGGATCTTAAAATGTTTTACAAAGGTATTAAGGGACATGCTTGACCCTCCAAATATTAAATTATTATTATTATTATAGATATGGGAAAGTGAGATCTATTTAGGATGATAGTATTATGTAACCCAAGTGCAGTAGATAAGAAAAAAAGAACTTCAAATATGGATTGGTAGATTATCAGATCCAGATTAAACAAGTTCATAGCAGTAGCTACATTTTTGACACCCTCTACAAAAGCTTTCAACTCAAGCTGTCAAAAAAGGTCCACCACACACGTGCAAAAAAAAAAAAGTTATTATTATGAACTATTAATGGGATAGCTAGAGTTATTAATTTACTACTGTACTAATTAGGATATCAATTATTTATTCATGGCTGCATAAAATTTACGTAGTGTATATAGGTAATAGTTTGATGTTTTTATGAACAGATTGAATGTAAAGCACAATTGAAAAAAATGGGTGAATATGCCCTATTTAAGATTTTTATAAGGAAACATTTTTTGATTATTGTTTGTGTGTATTATCACTGCATGAATAATATGCAATTTCAATCTATAAAGTTAAAAAAAGAAGCTTGACAGTTGAGTTTCTTGTGAACTCTATCATGAAGCTCTATTATGCACATTAGCTAAGGTCCTTACTGCCGTTTAGAAGTTGAGCTGGATGACATTTAAGCAGCTGCAGTAGGTTTGCTTTGCTTCTGCGTGCAGCCTTTCCAAGACTAGTGTTAGCTGTAGTGCCCCACTGATTGGGTCTGATGCAGCCACCCGTGTTATAGCTTTAGGCAGGTGGTACAAGTACAGAGCACCAACTGATAGGCAGCAAGATAACCTGCAATCTCATGCGGTGGAGACAGAAAAGACAGGGATGTAATGGGAGCAAATAGGTGACTAAAAATGCTGGATCCAAGAGGGGCTTGAGCAAAGAAGGCACAGTATCTGCTTTTAGCAACTATAGAGTAACCTTATGTTGCTGCATATACCTTTTAAGCACCTTAGTACCACTATAAAATACATTATTTTTCCAAGTAATGAAAAAACCAACCCCCCCCCAAATATAGTCAATATGGTAAATTCCAAGACTAAATAAACCATCGAAGCCAACAAAGCTAAATGGAAGACTTGTAGATTTTGAACTTGTAATCCAGTGGGAGGACATTTCTCCCTGCCAAGAACTTTTTCAAATATCTACTAAAAATCACAGGAGATGACTTGATAACAGAACAATGCAGAATGAGAGCAAATCCAAAGGAGTTATGGGTAATTATTGACATCTTCAGCCAAACAAAGTCAACACTGCAAATTTAAAATGGAATATAATAGATGTATCTTTTCCATCCATACGAAGATTGACAACTTGTTTGCTGAAAACTTTTTTCACCTGTTCTCTGTAACTCTTTCAGGACTATTCTAACATTGTCCTCCTAAAATAACTTACTTTTTTTCTACTTTAAACCAATGACTATCCAGTTGATCATCAGATGACTATACAAATTACCAAAATATATTTCTCTCAGATCAGGCAGTGTTATTTCCCACATTCCTCATGGCCTGTGATATGTTTTTGGCTATTCCTCCTCAACATGCCCATTAATCGGCCTCTGTTTTCTGGGTCTTTCTCTGACCTAGGGAATTCTAATCTTCCCTTTATTATTTTCAAATTTCACTTTAATACTGTCTGTCAAAATCTATACAAGAGATAGACTATATAAAGCATCCTCCCCACAAATCTAATCTCATATATCTTCTTAAATTAAGACAGCAGAAATGTTTCAAGAATAGACACAGTACTGGACCATTTTCTTATCACGACATTATTCTTTAGAACATGGATAATGGTTGACTGGCTCAATCTCTCTGCTTAAGCGAAGCACTTACTTACACTTACTTACAATACCTTACACTATTTACAGAACTTTTCAGCTATGGCCTTTCTCCTGCATTCTTCAGCTGGATAAAAAATTGTCTCTCAAGCAGAGCATACTACTGAAAATAAGAAATACTTTTCACATTCTGAAACAGTAGTCAATGGCATCCAACAAGACTTAGTAGTGAGCCTATCATTTTTCACCATTGTTTGTAAACAACTTGAGCACCCCCTAGCTTGGGATACCAATCTTTTTTTAATGCAAATAATGCATTTGTATAGTCAAGTGTCTGGACTGCAGAAAGTATTAAAGCCACACCTGTAGCACAACCCTGGCATGATTCAGTACTAGCTTATTGCCTTTGGATTCATGCAAAAGTTTAGAAAAATGAAAGCTATGCTGTTTTGTACAGCTATACAGAAATGGAAGCTATGACATTTGGCGCAACTAAATTTCTCTCCTGTCCCATAACACTTGAGCTTTTCCAACACTCCAGATATGTCTCCCCCAGTTTGCATGCTACTTTAAATATTAAACTTTAGGTTTTGCCCCAAGCTAACATTTACAGTACAACTTGAAAAACTCTCCAGTAACAAAAGTCTTTTAGAAAAAAAAGAGCTCCCTTAAAGCAAAGGCTGATATAACAAAAATTCATGTTTCTTACCTCGATTAAATTTGGAGGGCTCATTTTTTAGCAGATTATTATTAATGTTAGCTAAAACAGAATGATTTCAGGTTCAAATCTTTGTACACAAGCTGTGTGTTTATGAAGCAGCATTTACCTTCTCATGGAATGTGGTCTTCAAAACACTTTTCATAATGCAATATTTTGTCATCAGTTGTCTTTCTCTTATTTTTATTTTTATTTCTATTTGTTTATTGGGGTAGAGCACTGATCTCCATGGACCTTTTTCAGATTCAACTCAGGAGTGCTGTCTGATTCAGTGAGTTGCTATGATTAACAAAGTTAGGCATTGCGGACTGAGAAAATCAAACCCCAGACCACTGAATCATGGGAAAACACTTGTTAACGGTTTTTTAATCAACGGTGTCATTTGACAGACAAAACATTATATTCTGCAGACATCTAAACCATTCATGCTAGTTGACCATGCTGCCTTCTGTAGGATGATTCAATAAGATCTGGGACTCAGAAGTCCAAAATCTTTGATTGGCTCCTACTACGAGGGTACCTTCTATCTGCAACTTATACTCTCTCTTAATATATAATAAAAAAAATTGTTTAAATAATACATGTTATGATTGTGCCGTCTGTGCACAGTACTGAGAGATTGTTCACTGCACTGAGTTTGACAAATTGCTGACTGTAGAGTACCATGGGTTGTGCATAAGTAATGCTGTATATTCCCATTTTACTATTTTCTGTCTTTTTCTAACAGTATAATGCTGCAAAACTACCTAATACAAAAACATCATGAAATTATACACCACAATGTACTTTAATTTTACAACAAGGTCTAAATAAAAAAAGGGCCAGTAAGTTTAACGTACCCATTTTAACATTACAATGAGTAATGCTTTCTAGTACCTTCTTTATTTCAGACTTTGTGAACTCCTTCAGTACATTCTCATAAACCATGTCCCCATTGTCAGTGACAGATAATTAGCCATATATTGCTTGTAGGTATGGAATTATCCCTTATTTGTGTGCTCTTGCAATCACCTTATGAACCTACTGAATCAACTCTTACAAAGCCTTTTTGACATCCTTTCTTTCCTTACTTTCCCTAAGACTCCACCATTGATGACCTGACTAAACTTCAAATCTTTGGTATGTGCTATTATTTACATTCTAAATCTTGAACCATTTTCCATTTTTGTCGTCATCCTGAACATAGTGCCCCATTTCACTATATGAGTATATTGTCTTATGTCAAGAAGGATCATATTCTGCTTTTGACAAGTTTTATACTTAATATCTGTCAAAAATATATTAAAAAATACAATTTGTTCAGTAGTCCATTTCCCAGACAAACCTCACCTTTGCATTTCAGTTATCACTGTGGGAGAACTTGTGTCTAATGTCTTGGTCAGAAACATGGCCAGAATTTTCATCTTTAAAATTATTAATGACATTTATCTGTAGTTCTTATGTTGTCTGTAGAATTGCAGCTGCACAGAAACGTATATCTCCATATATATCTATTGAGATATGTAAAAATAAAGGCTCATCAGAATAAAGCAGAATTATATATCAAAAAGATTTTGATTGAATACAGTGTAATTTGTCTTCTGGCACATTTACATGTCTATAGCACACAAATTAAATGAATTTTGTACTTTTCTATTCTGATCCTCACCCCATTCCTCAGTAAGAGTAGTATAACAATTGTTGTGTCCTCCAATTACTGCAGAGTAATATTTCCTTCTGTACATTATTGATCTGTACCTACCACTGTAACTTTCTTTTATATATAAATGCTTTCTGGAAAACATTCTCCCCTACTGCCATTCATTCTCTAGCAGCCACATGCTCCTTATTGCCTGTTTAAGTAAACCCTGCCAAAGTATTCCCCCGGAAAGTTGTCACACATTCTTTCACTATTCTCCACATTCACATCTCATTTTGTTTCTTCCTTACCCTCTTCAGCTTCTTTCCTTATTCTCTCACTAATGTACAGTATTCCATAAATGTGTTCCAGTTTTCATCTGGATATTTGCCAGAATACTCCATTAGCATGCAGGACGCAAACATTTGTTTCTTTAAATTACATCAGTATTTTGGGATGCTGCAGGTAAAAGCCTTCTAAATCAAGGTAGATGCAACACAAACAGTGTTTCCAAAAGTAAATAATGGATGTAATTTAAAAGAAATAAAAAATATTTAAGGAAGTATGATAGATGAGTATTATTAGATTTTTGCCTTGGGTAAGGAGATTTTAGGGATGGCCAGAAAATGGTGGCAAGACAAAGCGGAGTCACAGCCATGATATCTTTAAGGAAAGGGCATTTGGAGGGTACAATTATGCACCAAGACAATAATAGCATTCAGAAAACGTATTCCTATGTCAAATCAATCTCACAACAACCAGCAAAAATAATTAATAATAACAATAATAATAATAATTCACCTACAGAAGCACAGAGTAAATGATACTTTTGTTCATGAAAACAAAGCAAAACAAAAAAATAAAATGCAAACTTTCATGCAAGTACTTTTTGTTTTCTAGTGCTTCACTTCATGATAATTAGAACATTTAACTGTGTGATGTTTGTCTTGTGTAACAATGTCCATCTAAATATGATGTGCCACTTTTATTTCACTAAGAAATTAATTTGTAAATGAAGAATGATATATGAACATATGGCCAATGTTTTTGATACAATTCCACACTCAGGCATAGTAGAAAACTTACACTGGGAATAAACCCGTGTCTCCATTGGATTGCCAACTGGGTCATACGACACAGGAAATCAAAATAGGGGAAGTTATCTCCACTAAGAGACCCGTCACCAGTTGTGACTCCCCAGATTCTGTGGTGGGACCTATCCTATTTGGTATGTAATTATCTAAGTAAAACCCAGTACTAAAGGGCTCTGGATGACTAAGTTTGCAGATGACATTAAGTTAGGAGCAGTCACTGAATCCCCAGATGACTTCAGCAACCTGTGGGTAGGTATGTCCCATATAAATAACTGGTGCCAAAAATGCATTATTGAATCCTTTGAGAAATCATCTACCTCAGGGAGATGCCACATTGATGATATGTCACAAAGAGCTGACTCAGTTGTTCTGTATTTGGGAACTTATGTGGACAGTGTCCTAAATTTTGAGCAATATTTGTCCATTGTTGTAAGAGAGCTCTTCTATATTGCACAGCTTACAAACAACGGGATTGTGTCCAGAACTAGTGATGTCATTGCCCTCCTTTACTTAGCCTTCATTAGGCCAGTCATTGATTATAATGCCCCATTTGGCATGTATCTGTGCAGACACATGCAACAAATGGAACACTCACAGAGATACCTTATTAAAAATATACAAGACTTAAACAACATGCCCTACATAGACTAACTCAAAGCCCTGTCACTCTACATGGTATCCTACAGACAGAAATGATCTGTGTCTGGCATACAAGGCATCCTCTGACCCAATACTGATGGATTTACTGTACATCAACAAGTGAAATGGTATCAGAAATACTTGGTCTGGAGATCTGAATGTTTTCTGCAGCAACAACAGAATGGTTTGGAAGGACAGTTGCATTTCACAGAGGATAACTCTGCTTTGGAATAGACCCAACACATCCCATAAAACAAAGTTCATATTCCAAGTGAAACTTGGATCTATGGATGAGAAAAACAAAACTTACCCAGGATTGCCCCCTGTACTACTAATGGATAGAGGCAGCTCCTAAATGCTTTATCCCATGAATGTTTCCCCTCAAATTATCTATGGTAGGATCTCAGTTATTTTCATTAGGGCTAATATATAATTACCAACCATAGGATGGGTAAGGCCAATCTCTGACCAAATGGAATAGGTTAATTTGAGTGCAAAAAAGAAAGTTGGCTAGGCTTAAAATGACGCTCAAGGGCAGATAGCCTAGTACTTCCTATAGAATGTCATTTGCTTTGGAATAGTTCCTAACTGTTATAGGTTTTCCTGGGGTTACAAAGTTGACTATTATTTCAAGGGAGACAACTTTATTGTACAATTTCAGCAGTGAAGACTTAACTCTGGGGCATGTGCAGTGCTATTCCTTATTGGTAAGTACCAGGTCCAGATCATTTAAACCTCTGGTGGGTGTTTAGGAATTGTTGTGCCTGTGAGTTTGAGACAGTGTATGTTTCCCAGTCTATAGAAAGGTAGTTAAAGTCTCCCATGGATAGGATATTTGTTTTAATTGTAATTGTGTGTGATGACTGGTATAGGTATGATCTATGGGATTCTTGGGACATACATGGTGATCTATAGCTTACTAGGATATGGTATAAGACTTTGTCTGTGGTGATTTGCACTTAGATAAATTCCTGGGCATCATCCTTTTTAACCAACATCCAGTTAAGTGTGTTGCTAATATAGATTGAGAGGGTCTATGTTATAAGAAAGAAAGATCAAACTCTCGAACGCTCACATGAGCGAATATTCAAAAACTCAAAATAGCTACTGTGGTGAGCTGCACCCCCCACACCCTCTGCTAAATATATATTCCAACTCCACGACTGCACTACAGCGAGGAAAGGGCAAATATTCTGATCTTCACTGTAGTGCGGAAATAAAATAAAAACATTGAGTTTTT
The DNA here is from genome assembly GCF_019279795.1 of Protopterus annectens. Taxonomy (NCBI): domain Eukaryota; kingdom Metazoa; phylum Chordata; order Ceratodontiformes; family Protopteridae; genus Protopterus; species Protopterus annectens. The sequence continues at coordinate 949,372,953 of NC_056734.1, read as the reverse complement.
CAATATTCGTTCATGTGAGCGTTTCAGAGTTTGATTGTTCGTTCTTATAACAGAGACCCAACTGAGACTCCTCCACCTTTTTTCCCTGTCTATACTTCTGATGGTCTAAATGTGTGGAAGGCATGGAAGCCTTGCACTGCCAGAGTACTTTCTGTATATTTAAACTATGTCTCGTAATGGCACAGATGTATATATTCTCCAAAATTTGGAGAGCTTGTAGGGTGTGGAGTTTTTTCTTTGGGCTCCTAGCACTGAACAGTAACACGCTTACATTTCTATGGGTTTATTTGCTATATCAGTAGGTTTGTCAATTTGGTATTACCTAAAAAATGCTCTAAGGAAGTGGATAAAGTTGTAGCCAATATCCCTAACCCTACAGGGGACAAATGTAGGCCATCCTTTGGAAAGTGATGCAGTTTGTTACCCATGTCCTATCATGCTGACAAATATTGAATCCCCTTGAAAAGATACCAGAAACTAAGCCAATTATTGATGTCAGTTATCTTTTCTTCATACTGTGGCATCATTCTTGGAGAAGTTCGAATGCTGCTCAGTGCAAGGCACATACATGTCTGAGGCACATATTCAGACAGATCAATAATATGTCTTTATTTAAGTCCAGGGAGTTATGTCTCTGGTCATTAATGGCCACATGGACTATGATATAATCATACTGATTCCTGTGGTTTAGTGACTTGAGTGCATGCATAACTTGAATGATCGTGGCTACAGATGAGCGACTTACTGTTATCTTCTACATGCCAGGGAATCAGCTTGGGCTAGGCTTATATAGGCTCCAGGGCCGTTAGCCTAGTACACACCCATGAAACTAGGAACATGTTCAGTCTCATTAGTGGGGCATCTGTGTGTCTACAATGGAGTCCCTATGACAAAAGTCCTGTGTAATGTGTTTGCTTGCCTAATGAGTTTTGCTCTTGGAGCTTAACTTGGTGTTTGGGGCTGCTTTTGGTGAGTCCTTTAGAGATTGCTCAGGACAGGCATTGCTATTTATAGGCTTAGGATGTTGTTGAGATTTGAGAAGATTGTTTTATAGTGCCGCAAATAAATTGGTCTGTGTGTATGGTAGATACTTTATATGGTGGATTTAGTGCGTGTTTTTGACAACCTTATTTATGAGATTTTTGCCTTCAGTGATATTATGTATGTCCATCTCTCATGAACTGTTTGTTTATTTAACTATTAAATGGTTGTCTCTGAACATGAGACCTTGTTGCATTGTCTCTGGATGTCAATATATATCAAGCTAGCTATAGAGACATTTGGAAATTCTGTATCTATGTTTTCCAAACCTGTATTTGAGTAGATTACTTTAGGTTATGAACTGGGTTATACAGAAGTATCCTTGGGTGGTCTCTGGGATTTGGCATTAGACTAGGTTAGATTGTATTAAGATTTGATAATAATGTTGTCTAAAGTTAAACTAGTTGCTTGTGTCTGTACATGGCACTCTCCATTTCTTTGTGAGTGTAATGCTACAACAAAACAACTTAAACTATATGGACAAGATAATTTCAAGTATTATGAACCTTTATAATGATGTAAAGGAAAAATCAGCAAGTGAAGCAAAAGTAAAGCAGTATCACTCTACAAAAGTTAACAGAAGTGCAAAACAATAACATAAAACTCTTATCTGCCAAGGATGGAGTAGGATTAACTCAGGACCCTCTGAGTGTGCACAGGGTGCTAAGGAACCGGGAGCTTTGTGAAAAAGAGCAGAAGGAAATTTGTAATAATGGAGGTTTGCTGGATAGGCACTTAGTATTATGGATAAATGGAAAGCACTGCGTGTGAAAAGCACTTAAGTAGCTTATACAATAGATGGCAACAATGAAAAAGAGGAGGAAGGGAATCTGGAAGCCTGATTACCACAAGGGGTGATAAACAGAGACACAGCCTTTTAAAACCACAACAGGAGAAGGGTGTATGCATTGCAGGACAAAATTCAAGCTGCAAGAAGCAGACTTCCTACAGAGGGATCCAATGAAATAAAGACAGTACTGGAGCTCTAGTACTAAAGATAGAATTTTAGGAGCTTAATGTTGGGGGCTAGAGAAGACACAAAAATGGAAAAAAACCCCACACAGATCACTTTAACTGCAACTTAAAATATGTAAGCAAAATTTAAATAAAAGCATTTTTCTTCCCTTTTGATGAAAAGTTTGTTTCTCACACTACATGTCTTTCCACACCTCAGAGTCTTGAAGAAAAGACCCTGATGGGTGTAGCTCTATGCTAAATATAGCAGCTTTGTTAGAGAGAGATCTAATCAAATAAAGTCAGTGTTTAAGCTATAGTTCTATCACTCTGATCTACAGGTCAATGACCCAAGGTAGGCTAGAATGTATGAACTTTTAGCTTAACGTTTCAGTGGGGGCTGGGACAGGTGATAAGAAGAGGTAAAAAGAGTAGCAAAGTAGACATAAAGGTACTGCAATGCAACTTTAAGCAGGTAAATAGTAAGCAGAATACAAGACTCTACCAGCAGAACTGGAATACAAGCAGCTGCAAAAGTACTGAAGCTCAAATTCTGGAGCAGAATTCACAATACTGCTACTACTGTAATCCCACTACAAACTAAGGACCCAAGGCTATGCAGAAATTTACAAATGATGACAAAAATGTTCAAACAAATGATTAAATGAGGTTCAAACTTGGCAGTAGTTCACAGATCTGCCACAGCTATGAATGAAACTACAAGATTAAGGCCCAGGCAGATGTCAAAATACAAACAGATAGTTTTTATAAATAATTCTACTTGTGGAGATAGAGATGCAGTGCAATATATAAATGATGCTAAATCTTGTAGTAATATACAATCTTCCCAGAAATGCAAATAAAGCTAGGTCACACAACAAACAACACCAAAGACAACAACAACAACAACAAAAATGCAAATATAACTTTTTGACTAAAACACGGAAAAAAGGCAGAAAAGTCCAAAAAAAGTATCACCACACAGGTCAAAATAAGTGCAACTTAAAACATGTAAGCAGAATTAAAATAACATATTTTTTCTTATCTTTTGTTGAAAAGTTTGTTTCTCACAATTCATGGCTTTCCACACCTTTCAGAGTCTTGAATAAGGTATGTTTATCAAAATGCCTGTGCATTTCTGCTGTCAGTATGACTAGCCTCTGCTGATCACATTTGCATGTAGATGTATTGCTGCTCTTCCTGGATTACAGCTACAAAACTTGAAAACCCAGTATTGTGAGTAGCCCCAGTGTGCTTGTATTTTCGGCAATAAATTGATGCCTTATCTAGGACTGGATTTCTATACTTTGTGTTAATTGGTTTTCAGAATAAGCCCTCACATCACTGATACATTGTAAATAAATAAAGCGAATTTCCAGAAGAAGGAGGGTAGAGGAAAGGGGAAGAACCATAATAGTTGGCGACTACTAACATTTTGTGTAGTGCTATAGATAACACGGCAGAGCATACTACTTTTTTGGGGGGGTATTTATCAGTGGGAGACGCAGCTGTTAAAACAATTGCATTTGCCATTTTCCAGTAGAATTTCAAATGTATGCAGGCCTTAAATTCACCTATGAGGTTACAAATGACATTTTACTCCAGGATGATTACAAAAAAATATTAAAAAAAATAAAAAAATAAAAAAGTTATTCATCTATGACAAGAGTACAAAATATCAAACCTAAGCATTATGTTGGACTTATCTGACTTACAATATGCTCACACAGTTGATGGAAAAACAAAAGGCAATAGCTTCTTTCATCAGTACCCAGATGAGTGATGCATTACAATACTTGGATTCTGTCTGCTTTGATTAACATTTTGCTATCTTCACTTATTGAGATTTATAGTAGTTTAGTAAACCTTCAAAAGGTTGCTTTTAGAAAAAATGTTGCTGCACATTTCTTTTGTCAGGCCTCTCCTATATCAAAACAAATCCAAGGCAGAAGGTTCCAAGCAGCGACTGTTTTATTTGGTAAACTGATAAAACCTAAACAAATAAATTACGTATATATTAAGCGCTTTTGTCCCTTATCAGAACTTCATCAGAATATAAAAACAGTTAAGTTACAGAGCTTTTCAGAAATGTGTCTGTGTAAAATATGTAAAAAAATCCTCTTTCTCTCTCTCTATATAATGTGAATATATATATATATACATACATACACACACACACACACACACACACACACACACACACACACACACACACACACATACATACACACATATATATATATATATATATATATATATATATATATATATATATATAGGTCTACCTGAATTAACCAAAACTGCAAATGACCGACAGTGAGATAACCAACACCGGAAGATCGACAAAAGAGAAGACCGACAGTTGAGAATCCTGACGCTGAAAACACTAACATGTTAAGGTAAGTGTGCGATAGGGACGGACGTTGGGGTCAGGATGTGGGTAAGGTAAGTGTGTGATAGTGACAGATGTTAGGGTAGGGTGCGGGTGAGGTAAGTGTGCGATAGTGACGGACTTTAGGTTTAGGGGCATGTTAAGTGAGTTAGGGTTAGGGTGTGGGTAAGGTAAGTGTGCGATAGTGATGGACATAAGGGTTAGGGGCGGATTAAGTGAGTTAGGGTTAGCGTGCAGGTAAAGTAAGTGTGCGATAGTGACAGTCTTAAGGGTTAGAGGCAGATTAAGTGAGTTAGGGTTAGGGTGTGGGTAAGGTAAGTGTGCGATAGTGACGGACCTTAGGGTTAGGGTTTGGGTTAAAGTTAGTGCATATATAGTTGTGTATGTAAGATTTAGTGTAGGTTTGTAAGGTTTTTGGTGTGCTTGTGTTGTATGTGTGTTTTTTGGGAAAGTTATTTGTTTTGTTGATTGTCGGGATTGTGGTTTGTCGCGCATGTGAAGTTTTGTGCTTTTGAACTTTCGGTTTTGTTGTGTCGGTTATTTCATTCTCGGTGCTTTGGCATGTTGGTGTTATCAGGTAGACCCATATATATATATATATATATATATATATATATATATATATATATATGTGTGTGGATTCACTTTATAATTTCAAAATACTGAAATCTCGAATTTCAGTATCTCAAGACTATAAAGCCAAAAATTAAAAATACCGAAACCCCAAAAATGCAAAATTCAAAATCGCGGCTTTCAAATACACCCTCCACCACACAAACAAACACACATACATCTTCCTCTGTGTTACACTACAACAAACATAACAGACACAAACACAACAACACAAATACACCAACCTACCCTACATAACAACAGGGGGCAAGTCCCCCTGCACCCCTCCATATCGGGGGCTGTGCCCCCCTGCTACTTTTATATACTAACTCTGAGGTCGCACTAAAAGGACAAAGATACTAAACCCACCAGTACACATTCTACATTCCCCTCACATAAATACACATCACATATATACAAACACCACCGTTCTCACAACTTGCACAATCACACACTTACTTACATACCGTAACCTACACCTACAACTTCCCAACACACTAACATACACTAAAACCCCTACCTAAAACCCTTAACATATAAACACGTACCTGAATCTCCAGCTATCCATTAACACAGCGCGCCACCACAACCGCTGACTTGACATTTCTGGATTCGGTTATGTGGACTTTCGCGCAATTGTGCTTTCAATATTTTAGTCTCGAGATACTAAAATTCGAGATTTCAGTATTTCGAGAATGTGAAGTACACCTGTACATATAAATATATATATATATATATATATATATATATATATATATATATATATATATATATATATATTTGGGTCCACTTTGTTTTATGGAAGTTACACTTACCCGAACATCAGAAAAGTGAGACAACTGCACTGAACACTTAATATACCGAAGCAACGAATCACAGATATTTTTTACAGGGAAATGAACACTTGGCCACCAGGATGAACTTTGCCCTTTTCCCAAGTGTAGTGCAATCTCAGAGTTGGCATATTTAGTTGGGGGGTGTGGGAGCTGCAGCCCCCACATGGGGATTTGTGGGGGTGAAGCCCCCACTTGTGTCATTTTTTTTTTTTATTTTATCCTGGTGGCCAAGTGGTTCATTTCCCAGTGAAACACATTGCTGATTCATTGCTTTGGCATATTATGTGTTCGGTGCAGTCATCTCACATATCTGACATTCCAGTAAGTGTAACTGGCACATCATGGAAAGTTTAGTGCCTGGCTCAACAAATTACATGCATTTGCTTTATGTAGCTTCATATCCATGTAGTAAAGTTGGACTGAGGCATTTTTAGGTTGTGCAAAACTCTAAAATGAACATAGTATGCATCTCATTTGCTACAGTATGAAGTGGCAAACATATTGAATGACATAGGTTTCTCCTATGGTGTCAAAAAAGTAATTTTTCTTAATATATTACATTTGTGGGATACAACTGGAATTAATGGAGCTACATTTCTCTGATTGTGAAGGTCAGACTTTAGTGCCTACATTTAATTGCATGATGAAATGTCATTATATGTCAACATTAAGGCCTTAAATGTATGCCCCAAAGCGTTAGTCATTATTCAAGAATGTACATTTTGAAATTTATGTTTAGATTATGCTAGGTTAGGACCAGTTTAATCATAGCCAATAGCCTGCCATCAGAATCAAACCGTGAACCTAGTGTCTATGAGGTGAAGACCTTAACCATTATGTGAAACCCTTATTAAAATAATAGTGGGATGTTACACTAATATTATAGGGTTGTAAGTAACTACTAGATGAGCTGCGTCTGCGGGCAGTGTTAAGCCTTGGCAATTTCCCTTCCAAAGTGGAGAATCAAACCCTGCACTTTGTAGTTATGAGGTAAACACCTTAACAGTTATACCAAACCTCCAAAGTTGATGTTAAAAGGTTTTGAAATACTTTAGTCATTACTCAGTTTTTCCAAATATAATTTTCTTAAAGCACTTAAATGAAAATACAGTTGTTTATACTAAAATGACAGTGGAGCAAGCTGAAAGTTAAATGCATTAAAACATTTGTCTCAAAAGCTGCACGCCTATGAGATGTGAAGATGCATGGAGTTTTCAAAAAAGAGAAATGATAAGAATCAGTGGTAACAGAATGTGTTTTATGTGTTTTTAAGAAATGGATAAGGTAATAGAGAAGTAGTATACAAAATCTGCTGTAGAGGAACGGCAACGGTTTACCATGAGAAAAAGAAAAGTACAGTTTTGTACCTACCATAAATGTAGATGTTCGAAGATCCACATTGCTGCAGAACTTACTTATGGGTAGTCCGCTGTCCTCGCTTGGCCCGAATACCAAAGTATTAGGCTGACGTCGGTCATGGGCGCCTAGATCTGACATCAGAGCGTCAGGGTATAAAGGCACATGACCGACGTCATATCCTCAGTCTTTTCTTGCCCCAGATGTCAGAAGGCCAAACCAGAAAGGCCACAGCCAAAAACAGAATACCTCCCAAAAACATGCCCAACAACAACCACCACCTAAAGCATAGTACCATGTCAAACTACAGTGGGGAAGGAGGGAGGGTAAATTGGACTGCAGCAATGTGGATCTTCGAACATCTACATTTATGGTAGGTACAAAACTGTACTATGTTCTTCATCTCACATTGCTGCAGTCCTTACTTATGGGTAGAATCCCAAAGCAACGGGAAAGGGAGGATGGTAAAAATCATAAAGCATTAGGGGCTGCTAAAATGCCCTGTAAAATTGCAATGGCAAATCCAGCCCTAGACTTAGAATAAAGAGGAAGGTGGTAATGTTTAGAAAAAGTATGCACTGAACTCCAAGTAGCTGCCTCCAAAATGTCTTTTGTAGCTACCCCCCTTAGAAAGGCCGTAGAAGTAGCAGTAGCCCTAGTGGAATGAGGCCTGATTCCAGCAGGAATTTCCTTACCATGATGGGAATAACAGAAAGAAATACAAAACCCAATCCATTTAGAAATAGTTTGTTTTGAAACAGGTTTACCCTGTGAACCCAAAGCAAAAGAAACAAACAACTGCTGAGACTGTCTGAACTCCTTGGTTCTGCTCAAATAATAACGCAACTGCCTGTGAATATCCAAAGTATGCAAAATTTTCTCCCCTTTATTTTGGGGGTTTGCATAAAAAGTAGGCAAATGAATAGTTTGATTTAAGGCCACACTAGAAACCACTTTAGGCATAAAGGAAGGATTAGTACGCAAAGATACCCTATCCTTATGAAAAATCAGGAAGGGCTCCACTGCCATGAGGGCCTGTAATTCAGAAACCCTTCTTGCAGAGGTAATGGCCAACAAAAAAGCAGTTTTCCATGACAAATACTTTAACTCGGCAGTAACTGCAGGCTCAAAAGGTTGTAGAGTAAGTTTTTCCAACACAAAATTGAGATCCCAAGCAGGAGTAGGAGCTCTATGTGGGGGTCTTATATTCTTCGCCCCTCTAAGAAATTGCTTAAACCAAGGATGAGAGAATAAAGGAGGGTCACAATCATAGTGAGCAGAAATGGCTGCAGCATGGACCTTTATCGAGGAGAAAGACAAACCCTTGTCCAATAACTCAGTAAGATATTGAAGAGCAACACTTAAATCAGGTTTGGAGACATCAAAGTCCTTTCCTTTGCTCCAAATAAAAAATCTCCTCCATTTATCAGCGTAAACTTTCCTGGTACTAGGCCTCCTGGCCTCCAAAATAACATTCAAAACTTGTTGTGGAAGCTGAGACCCTCCAGAGACTAAAACAGAATATGCCAGGCTGTTAGATGCAGAGACTGAATCTTGACATTGAGGAAGTGATTGTCCTCTTGTGACAAAAGGTGCGGAATCAAAGGCAGAGGCCATGGAGGTTCTCGTACTAAACTCCTCAGTAGTGGGTACCAGTGTTGTCGAGGCCAATCCGGTGCTATCAAAATCATGGTTGGCTTGTCTTGTCTGGCCTTCAAAAGTACCTTGGGAAGAAGAGGCAGAGGTGGAAAGGCATATACATGCAGATTGTTCCAACTGAATGATAGAGCGTCCACCTTCCAAGCTGTGTGATGAAACCTTTTTGTGCAAAACTTTGGCAACTGGTAATTTAGTGGAGAAGCGAACAGATCTATGTCTGGAGTTCCCCATAACACTGTCAACTTTTAAAATACATGAGGATCCAATTTCCACTCGTGAGGATCCACTATTTGTCTGCTCAACACATCTGCTAAGGAGTTCTGTGCTCCTGGTAGAAACCTTGCCTGAAGATTGAGGTGTAGATTGAGAGCAGTTTCCCACAAAATCATCGCTTGCCTGCAAAGAGGGTAAGAATGGGTTCCCCCTTGCTTGTTGATGTACCACATGACAGTAGTGTTGTCTGTTTGAATCAACACCTGCCCTGGGTGAAGTAAATCTTTGAAAGCCATCAATGCAAACTGGACTGCTAACATTTCCTTCAAGTTGATATGCAAATGCTGGAGTTTGACAGGCCACGTGTTTTGCACCCATTTTCCATTGAGGTGTGCTCCCCAAGCCTTGTCCGAGGCATCTGTCGTTAGAATCTGACTCACCTCTGGCCGGGTCACAGAGAGTCCCTTGTTTAGGTGACATTCCTGAGCCCACCACAAAAACTCCTTCTGAATACAAGGTATTATCTGAATGACAGTGTCTAGATCTTGGCAGTGCTGTGTCCATACATTTTTGAGATACCATTGAAGCTTCCTCATATGCAGTTTGGCATTGGGAAGCACCAGAATACAAGATGCCATGAACCCCAAGGCTTGAAGGACTGTCCTTGCAGTCAGCCTGGACCGTAGAGACATTTGATGGAAATAAAGAGAAAGGCTTCTTTGTTTGTCCGGGGTCAAAAGCCATCTGGGAAGCTGTATTCAGTCTCACACCCAGAAAGCACATGTCCTGAGAGGGTACTAGACTGGACTTTGTTTCGTTCACAGAATACCCTAGGCATCTTAACACTGCCATCACATACTGTAGATGATGAAGAAGTTCGTCCTTTTCTTGTGCAATAATCAGGCAATCGTCCAAATAAGGATAAATCTGTATTCCTCTTAGTCTGAAAAAGGCTATCACTGGAGCCAGAACCTTTGTGAACACTCTGGGTGCAGTAGATAAGCCAAAGGGCAATGCAGAGAACTGATAATGTAAATTTCCAGCCCAAAAACGCAGGTACCTCCTGCAACTGGGCCTGATAGGAACATGAAGGTAAGCCTCTTTGAGATCCAGAGTAACCATCCAGTGATCTTTTCCCAACAGAGGTAAAAGTTGTTGTAAAGTCAGCATCTTGAACTTTGGAATGTCCAGGTAAGTGTTGAGGATAGACAAATCCAAAATTGGTCTCCACGTGTTCCCTTTCTTTGGAACTAGAAACAGGCGAGAATAAAATCCTAGGCCCACTTCTGACAGAGGAACTGGCTGTATAGCTCCTATTTGAAGAAGTAAAGAAATTTGTTTGTGAGCCTCTATCTTTTGCCGAGGAGGGACGTCTGGCATGCCTTTGAAAGGAGGCATGGTATGGAAATAAAACTTGTAACCTCGGTTTATAATGTCCAATACCCATTTGTCCTGGGTGACTAAATGCCAATTTTGCTTGAAAAGAGCCAACTTTCCTCCCAAAGGAGCTGCCAGGCAAGAAGAATCTGGCAGCTGAAAATGCAGGTCATTGGGCCTGTTTACGAAAGGACTGGCCCCTGCCCTCACCAGCAGATTGAGCAGGCGAACTCCATTGTCTCGGCCTGAAGGTACTCTGAGCTCTGCCCCTACCACGCCTAGATCTACCCCTAGACTGAGAATCAGAAGAAGGGTACGTCCATCCCTTAGTAGGCCAATTTCTACTAAACTTCGGAGGTTGTACCTGCAAAAAATCTTTAACAGTCTGCATAGACTTAGCCTTGTCTTCCATTTTCTTTAAGACTGACTCCACAGGAGGGCCAAACAAAACTTCAGACTGTAAAGGGGCATCCAGAATTCTAGACTTAACATGTTCAGACAAATTCTGATCCTTAAGCCAGGCGTGCCTACGAATAACTGAACCAGTGGCAGCCACCCTAGAAGAAGCCTGTAAAGCATCAAAACCACATTGCAAAGAGTGCTTACCCACCTGTTCAGAAACATGCACTAAATCCTGCAATTCTTTACACTCTATGCCCTCTGCCAAAGCATCCACTTTAGATCTTAGCTGAGAAAGGAGGAAATTCTGATACTTCAACATATGAAACTGGCAGTTTAAAGCTCTCATTGCTAAAGTAGAAGAGGTATACACCTTCTTACCCCATCTATCCAAAGCTCTATCTTCCTTATCCAGAGGAACCGGATTCTTAACAACAGAGGCTCTAACACCCTTGGGCCCCTGACTAATAGTTTCTGGATCTGCCCTAGGACTCTTATACAGAAATTTATGAGCCTCAGGCACCCTGTAATACCTGTCCGGTTTAACTGGGGCAGGAGGCACAGAATCTGGATTAAGGGAAGCTTCCGAGAAAACATCTGAAACAACATCCAAAACCGGAGGTATAGCTACGGGTCTATGCTGTGGTAAAAACAAGAACTCCCTAAGTCTCTTCCGTGAATCAGAGTAATCCTGTCCTTCCCACTTAAAATGCTCCCTCATGGAATGTAGAGTTTCTGAAAATGAAAAATCCTCTGGAGGAGAAGCAGAAGGAGTGGAATCCTCAGCATCAGAATCAGAATAAGGAGGGAAATCTTGAATATCTTCAGCAGAAGACTCAGAAACATCTGAGGCCTGCTCCAAACTTTCCAACTCTGGCTCCATCCTGGGCCTCTTATCAGGAGGGGGCATAGAACCTCTAATTAAAGTAATCAAATCCTCTGCCATTTTAAGCATGTGCTTTTTAGGCACAGACCCTGAAGAACCAGAACTGACACCAGAGGAAGGCAAAACAGACCTGCCCTTAGAAGGAGCCTTAGAAACAGAAACAGAAGGCCTAACCACCTTAGGCATAGAAGGGAGTATAGTAACCTGAGAGGCCCCTTCAGCCTGACCTGCCTCCTGAGAGGCCACATCTTGTAAAATCAAAGTTTCCCCCTGGGACTCAACAGAAACTTCAGCCGGATCCACCTGTTCAGCTGTAGCTTCTAAAGATCCGGCGTCCGTAACGGACGAATCATCCTGCCTAGGCTTTAAAGATTTGTCCCTGCGCTTCTTAGTAGAAGCAGGCGTCGGAACATCCGACGGCATATTATAATTACACCTCTTGCCAAAGACTAACCTAGCGCAATCTAACCTCCGTTTTATAGTGCGCTTATTAAACCTAGCACAAAACCGACACCCGACTACGTCGTGCTCCGGTCCCAAACAAGGAATACAAAGCGAGTGGTAATCCCTATGCGGTATCTGTTTCCCACAAGAAATACAATTATTCACTTTTTCTGACATCCGGTAAGTAACTGAGGCAAGAAAAAACAAAAATATTCCCCAACGGGGTACTTAGCCCAACTTGGTATCGGTCTGAAACTCCGAAAACGAAAAATTTCAGAATGCCGAACGGCACTTGCAACGCTGCTTCTGCATTGGACCATGCGGCAAAAAAGACTGAGGATATGACGTCGGTCATGCGCCTTTATACCCTGACGCTCTGATGTCAGATCTAGGCGCCCATGACCGACGTCAGCCTAATACTTTGGTATTCGGGCCGAGCGAGGACAGCGGACTACCCATAAGTAAGGACTGCAGCAATGTGAGATGAAGAACATCTGCTAGTCTACTGTTTGGAAGGTTTGCCTAGCAACAACGGATATTGGCATGGAAAGGGAGTCACGTTGTTTAACAATATTGATAGTGTGTTGTGTTCATGATTTGATAGTCACTTGAATCAGAAAAGTAAGTAGTTAATGCTTCTGGGGAGATAATGGTTGGTTCCAATCTATTACACTCTTTGAATCAGTGGAAGCAAGAATGATAAAGCACCTCAATAAAGCCTGCTGAATAACCTTCTGTGGATTCTTTTGACAGCTGAATACTGTTTTCCTGACAGTTGACCTGGAATCTGCAGTTTAAGTCTTGACATCTCTTAAACACCAATCCCCTCCACTCATGCCAGTAGTAAAATCAGCAGGCTGAGGATAAAGTGTGCTCATCCTGGTTCTGCATACTTCACCAAATGTCGGAGCCTCAGTGGTCTCTAAAGAGGTCAATCCCTACTTTCCTTCAAGGCACAGCAGTCTGAGAATTGTTTATAATAAACAGTGAGGTACATGAGACATAATATCTTGCTTGGAAAGTATGGGCTCCTTTGTGTCAAAAGCATACACACACAAGAACAAACAATTCATAGAAGTCAATAGAATGTTATTTTGGTCATTAAGTTTCATTGTGAATGCAGTACGGTGACTTTTTTCATCCATCTGTTTTACAGGTATCCATGGCACTCCACGTCAGATTGTATTTATTCAACAAGAGAAGAAAAGCTTTTGTGAAGCTGTTACTACAGCATTGTTATCATTAGAACACTCATTTGGCAGCACAAATATGATCAAACTACAATAGACTACAATGCTTTTCAGTCCTAAACCTTTCAAACAAGGAATAGGCCATGTTTTCTGCTAAACAAAAAAACATTTATTTTCAGAAGCCTCTTCTATAAGAAAGTGAATATATTATAAAAGTAGCATTGGGAGATCCTGAACATCATGATAATTAAGCATTTACTGTCAGTGCTGTTATGCAAGGATATCCACCTTTAATGTTAAAGAGATAACCACAGGAAGTTGTTAATGATGCAGTAGACTTGTTTTTGTTTGAAACTCAGTAGCATTTGAATGCATAGTACAGGAAGATTAGGATACATGTCTTCTACTACTGTCTTATTTACTCACATCCAAATGGATAGTATTTAGAATGAGAAAGATGTATGTCAGCAAACAAACTAACAAAACATCTATCTGCATAATTGAAGAACTGCTCTGCTTTCAGTAGTTAGAGTCTAAAAGTATAGAAGTAAAGTAAATAAATGTCGTGGTGAAAATATGACACTCAAACCATGAAAATTCATGTCATTTAAAGGAATATATCTTAAGAAATTAAATTAACACCTTTGTATCCAGAAATTTGATTTATTCTGCACCTCAATGTGTCAAAAAAGCAAGAACATGAAGGTGAAAGCCATGAAGAAATTAAATATTTTATTTTCTTTGAAGAAAAACATGTGCTTGTAGCAAATGGAGAAAATTTCAGGAATTACTATGTGCCAGGAAAATATTTGCAATTTGATCAACAGTAGTATATGTAGAATCATGTGGCCTTGTAGAGAACAATAGTTGTTTTTGTCATTGTGCTCAAGAAGAGAAATTATTACATTGTGGATTCAATGTGTTACAGTGCACATAAATTAGAAACAAACCTCATTCAAAAATCTACTTAAAACACACATAAACGACAACTGGATCTGCTCCTGTTCAGCCCCAGGCTAATCTTACTGCAACCAACCATATTCTCCAAATAACATCCAAGTTATCCCACCTCAGCACTAATCCTCCTGAAATTTAAGCTTTGAGTCACAAAGAAACTGTAAACTAAAACCTCCTCTTGAGTTCTGCAATTAAAACTTTCACTTCTCATGGAAACTAGGTGACGTGCCACTGGATGTTATTGTTCAGCATATGAATGTTACTTTCTAACAACTGATATTAACATATACTGTTTGACTACTGTGCACCCTGAAATGACTTGATCTGTCTCCTTTGATATTGCAAATAGTATGTATATGTCCCTTTTTCCATACCTGCACATAATTGATTGTACCATGTTTTTTTTCTTAAATCTGTATATGTCTCCTCTTTCATACATATAATGTAATGTAACACAATGCATATCATGGATTGTACCATGTTTTTTTTTTTTTTTGAGTATGTGGAAGGTATTATGTTATTAAGATGATTATATTTTTTGTATGTGGAGCTTTTCTCTCCAGACCTCCACTGAAAAAGGGCTACTAAGGCCACCAATCCCCCCCCCATAAACAAATGTCAAATAAAAATTAAATAAAAATAAACAAAAAACCTTAGTAATTTGCAATATAAGATATAATGGAAAAAGAGACAGTCTTAAGGTAAACCTGACTTTGTTTAGCATTATGTATGTGTGCAGAGCAAATAATATTACTAGTGCAGAGTTAAATTAAAGGACAACAACAGGATTCTTTTATTAAATGCTCCACTTCTCTGTCCTTTTTCTCCCTATTTACAGTCCCTGCTATGAATAAATAACAATGCAGCATTTAAAATATTTTAAATCAACTGTTTCTCTTCACTATAACAATACCTTACTGTACTGTGGTGGTTTCACTTTCAAAAAAACTTTTATCCTGCCCTAGAAAAGCTTGCTGTAGTCTCCAATTCATTGATGTTATCAAGGCCAATGAAAACATGTAGTTTTCTGGCCAATTCCCTCCCCAAACTGACATAACCACGACTTTTCTAAAAACACACCCATGCTGTAATGTCACAGCTCCCTGGTCTTTCCCCTACCCATACAGAAAGTAAAGAATAGAACAAGGTAACAGTACATGAGTAACGTCTCCTGCTTTGAGCTGTCAGTCACAGCACATAACAGCGCAAATTACTCTTAGTACTTTGACAGCTAGAGAAGTTAGGTGTGAAAGGGGGTGGTAGATGAGTCGAAGTAGTACAATTTAGGCTTCACAAAAGACTCCAATTTAACTAACCTGAAAAGAAGCACAGTAAAAAGCACTTTGAAAGTGTGTTCTGTGCATTTACACTATGTTTAAGTAGTCATTGAATGTCATGAAATCTTACTTAAAATTAGCTGAGAAAGACAGCAGTGTGTGTATGTAAAATCAATGCAGTGACAGGAGCTTTAGGAAGAAAGAGGCCTGTGTGGTGCAATTTTTAACAGACAAGCACTGCATTGTGGGATACCTAGAGGCAGACTAAACAATCAGGATCACTTCAAGATGCTAGACCCCACGTGGTCAGACTCTGAAATTAAAATCCTATAAATAGTCCTAGAGTGGTGTTAAAATGTAGGAAATACCAAAACATGCTGAAATAAAAATGTTTTTGAGTCTCTGGGTGCAGTTCTCCTTTAATTATCTAAGGAAATTAATTTGCATGAAATACAATGAAAGTCTAAGTAATTAGAGAACTTTTGCTTGAAAAGGAAGGTGTTCTTCCACTTTAATTTCATCCATTGCAATAAATTATTATTTTTTGTACATGTTGTTCAAATAGTCTTGCCACCTGTGTGCACCTCTGGTCAGAAATTTATAAAGTGAATTTTAAAATAGATTTATTTTTGAACTAGTTGCACTTAAAGGAGTTTTCTTAATATGTTTGATTGTTCAATTTAAGAGAAGCTAGGAATTGTAACAGTGTAAAAATCAGTGGTGCATGTGTACTCTGCTTTAACTGCACAACAGAGTCCTGCATGATTATGCTGATTTTTTTTTGGATCTTTCCTGATGAGCATTACATAAAATAAATGCTGATACTTTACCAGTGCTACATGTTCCTACAGAAGTACCACTAGCGCTCAGAAATTAAGTTGAACAAAAAGTATCAAAAGAACCACTACACACAAAATGTGAACTTAGTAAAAATAAATTACAAATGAACACGTTTTCATGTGCAAAATATTTTCCTAAATTTTATTTTGTAATTTTCACTTAATGCATCATTTATGTGCAGTGCTGTTTTCTTTTTTCTTTTTTTTTCTATTGTTATTTAAAGATTCTGATGTTTGCCATAGGTAGACTATTCATCTGATTGAGTTTACTATTTTTAACTATTTAACTAGCAGAAGAGAAGATGGAAAGAGTGAAAGTCCAGACGTAAAGCAGTACCAATAATGACTAAATACAATGGCTGCCATGGGAATGAATGGTAAGTTTCACATTTACACTGAGCCACAATATCCGAATGGCATGATTACAAGAGAGCATTGACATTTGCTTACTGTTGAAATTCCAGGAACTCCTGCATCTTTCCCAGTATTAGACACAAACCATTATTTTTGGGAGATAATGAAAGTTCCTGAGTATATTTAATATGCAATTAGAGGCATAATATTTCCTTAGATTTCAGTAGTTTTTTTCTCATCGACACCACATACACCCCAAAGGGCTGCTGCCCAGGTCATTGTAGGTTTAGGTCGAGGTGCAGACATAACTGCTACTGTGAACTCAAGCACAAAATCACATGAAACAAGAGGGTGATACAGTTCCTAAACAGAATAAGCAGCAACATTTCAAGTTTAATGTGAGTAATTCTGAAAGTGATAACTTTAAAACACATAGACCATGTTTTAGTATATGTTCTACTGTCAAGTTATGACTAATTATAGAAATGCAAGGAGCCCAACAAGCAACAGGCTTCCAGGAGTGCTGCATATGCACTGTCTTGCAATGCTTTTACCCAATATGTCATATGTCTGCTTCTAAGAAAATTCTTCAAGCAAGAATGTCATTTAAGAACAGGGAAGTTTTGAAATGCTTATGAATGTAATTACAGCTGCTCCAACATTAAATACTATGATGTGAACAACCATTTGTGATGCAAGTAGATGCCACTCAGAATAATATATAAGTTGTAACCTTACAAGAAAATAGAGCAGATGACCATAAAACAAAAATATTTAAAAACTGACAAAATACACAAGTGACATGCTCAAATGGAACAGGAACTGCTAGCCACAAAGTATGCATATGCAAAATGTTGTGAATATGTCTATGGTAAAGATAACTAAGTGAAAATGGCCACAAAAACTTTCAAAGGATATTAAGAGCCTGTACCATGGAAACTGCAGAGGATTCTACTTTGCCTACCGAAGTATGAGCTGAAAGTGTAGCACAGACCAGGTAAGGAGCTGCAAACAGAAACTCTATCAGAAGAAGAAATCATTTATCAGTGAAGCATAAAAACCACTTGAAGAGCAACTGGTTGTTCTTTAGGTAATTTAACATTTACCAGTATGAGAATAAATTTGAGCTATACTGACGTAGAAAGGCATGCAGTTACTGAAATGTGGTATATAATGAAAGGGTGGCCTGCAAAAATCAGTAGTAAGAAAGACATTCAAACTTTTTATGCTAAAATAGAAATAGTGTGCCCAGGGCTTAATGTTGAAAGCTAGCAAAAGCATTCCTTGTAATCAGAGAAAAAAAATGTTTGAGAAGCATGTAAATATCAATGGGGGATAGTAAAGGGAAAGAGAGAGTGAGCTTGAGAACATTTCTGTCACAAACATCTACTCCGAAGAACTGCACCATTTGGTGCATGTTAGTAACGCAGCTGTAGTCCCAAGAAAGAAATGCTAGCATACTAAGTTTCAAGTCCTACATGCACCATATCAGGCAATTATTTATTCCCTTGCAAAGAAGTTATGCAAATCACATATGGATTAAAATATGAAGTTTTCCAAAAATAATACAGGGCAGACACAAGTGCAAGTAAGATTAGCTCATTGAGAGGCATTTTTTTTATGACATCCCTTTTATTCATTTCCAGAAAAATGTAACATATTACTATGAGACCATTAAATGATAAAATATAGCATCAGCAATAACATGTTTACTGTACATTGTCAATTTTAAACTTGAAATTACTTTAACTTAAACCATAAATACTTTGTGACTATAAACCTAATGATAACATACCATCAAAACAAAGACAAAAAACTACATAAAGTATATCTAGATGACAATCAATCATTTATGCAATACAAAATGAACAGCATCGTTTATTCATTCCCTGACTACTAAAGTAGCTGCAATGCTTAGTCATTACATTATTTTAAACTTGCGATGAATAGGAAATTAGTATTTTTCCAATGGGAGACGCACTTTTTAAGCAGATGCAGCATTTACCTGGTAATTGCTTTTATCTTGGAGTGTAGGTTTTTAAGTGGTTGTATAAGTCCAACTCCCCCTACATATTGCCAACAATTCACAGGAAGAAGGTGTTATATTCTGTTTCCATCCCCTGGAAAACAGTACACTGCTAATAGTGGAGCTAAATACAAAATTGAAATTTAATATTTTGTTTCTGACTCCCAATATCAAAACAAAATCTATGTTGGGGATAGTTCTATCTCTAAATACAGTATCACCAGTAAAGCTTGATGAACCACCTACTCATATAATGCTATGGAAAGACAATCCCAGAACAGCTGACAGTAATCTTTTGTTTCTCTTGGGTATATCCCTGCCAGATAAGCAGACGTATGAGTGTTTAAACAGATACTGACAGCCAAAATAATCAATACTTCCTCAGTGCTACATTTCTTATCGTTTTTCCTTCCTTATTTTTATTCTTCCATGCCATCTCCAGCATCTGGGAGAGGCTTTTGAAGCTATATCTTCTTAATGCTTTAAATGGAAGGCTTTATAACATTTGTGCGTGAACAGAAAGTTCAGATGTGATCTGACAAGCCTGCACTACCTACAATCTATTGGAAAGTATAAACAATCCAAAACCTGAAGACGTAAGAATACATTAGTCATCCTTAAACATGTGTGGCCCTTTAAATTGTAGGCTGCCTAATTTTTACTACATTAGTAATGTCACAAAATGCAGGGAAAGGATCTCATAATAGTAGTGAAAGGAAGAACTCCCCAGTTTCTGCTATACTGTACAGAAGAAAAAAAAAGTACTTTCAACAGTTGATTTATGATCAGGCATACTGGCTCCTTTCTCAAGTCAAAAAGAATAAACATTCGTTGAAAATAGTGTAACCCATGTGTGTGGAGTCTAGGTATTTTAGCCAATTCACAACTTGTTGACAGTTACCTTTGCTGTCAGACATTGTTGAATACACTGCTTATTGATTGCAGGAGCAGTCGAGTCTGTTAAGCTCTGCTGCACCTACATTCACTTTGGTCCCAGTTGTGTGACAATGTACATTTATTCATAGATTTACATATAGAGATAAATATAGATATGGAACATAGGCACAGTGTAGCCATATAAAGCAATTAGTTTAGTTTTTGTTGATGTATACTTTTTTTGTTGGAGTTATATGCGTTTAATTTTCTTCTTTGGATAACTATAGAAGGACGCGGTGTTCTTTCTTTTTGTACTGGCTTTACATTCCACCACCAATAAACTGTTTATTGATGTAGTATAACATTAACTATTAATCATACACACACATGGTTGTACAGTAACTTCTAGAGACTCTTGTGAGATATGTGGAGCTGTTGTGCAGGGATCATGAGGAAGGAGATCCAACACACTTACCCATGGTGGAAGGGACAGCAGCTCCTCATTATAAAAGGAAGGGTTTGAAAGAGAGAGGGTGACCACTGTCAGAGACAGAAAAGGCAGTCTGGAAACCAGACCTTGACTTGGAGAGATGCATAGGTTGGGTCTGTAATGAGAGGTTTATAGACAGAAAAGGAAAATTTGTTTTAGATGAGTCTGTGCTTTAGTCAAAATGTTGATGAGGAAATAATTTCAGTTTGCTTTGACATGTAAAAATGAAAGCTGAATGCTTGTTAAAAAATGCATCATTGTTGTTTTCTGTGGAAGGTAATAACTTGAGCAAAGGTGCAAAGGTTTCCCTCGTGGAAAATTGGACCAGGAGGTCTTGAGACTTTGAATTTAACAGGGTGACCGAAGCTAAGCATATATTCTCATTGTGGTCATCATTTTCTCAGAATGCTACTGATCTGTAGCTTTAAGAATGTGAATGTTAATATGCTTATGAAGTGCCAACAGGGAGCGTCTTGCTATAACTTCATAGGTGTTTACTAAGCTAATGACCGCAAGATCCTTTTTAAGCCTAGGCATGCATCCCAAAGCTCTGTCAAGTTCTGGTACCCTTGCTAAGAGTAAACAGCAGATTGGGAGATTAACCATTTATAGGCTGTCTGTGTACATTAGGGACATAGATGCCAAATCAGGGATGGATTTCATGTTCCACATCCACTTGCCCAAGTTATACTTGAATTGGGTTAGAAAGGAACTCTGCTTCACATGGATGGGAAGCATGTCCCAGTGAAGGTGTAGACTCTGGGATACATGCCTCTCTCTCCAACAGAACCTATTTATGTCACAGGCACATTTTAAGTATTTAGAATGGGTAAGTCTGCTGCTGATTGTTTTATAGATATGCAGAATGTCCATCAGGGTGGAGTCTGACAATGCCTTTTATGTTAGGCTCAGATCTCCTCTCAACAGCCTGTAGGAGACGTAATACAGGGATAGGGCCTTGAGGTGGTCTGCACATGACATTTACTTATGCCCTGTATTCTTTTAGTGAGGAACCTCTCTTCATGTCCCAGTTGTTGAATTTGTTTGGTTAGGTACATAATGAGCATGGCATTGTACTAAATGATTAGTCTAATGAATGCTGAATACAATAGAGCAGTAACTTCCTTGGATCTAGGTATCATACCTTTGTTTTCAAGTTGCACAACATAGAATGATTTCTTCACTACTGTAGACAAGTGATGGTCAAAGGTTAGAGTACTGTCTATGTGTGTTCTCAAGTCCCCGACTACTGGGCAACTCTTAAGGGTGTATTGTCAGTATGATAAATACCAGGGTGCATTTCTTGGCAATTAGTTTTGGTCCATTCTAAGACCATTCCTAATTTGAAATCTTCTATAAATTTAGTCAGCTAAAGGCCATTGACATTGGCCTTGATGTCAGAGAAATAAATCATAAATAGGAGTTGTCCCAGGACTGATCTCTGACAGACTCCACTTCTGACTGGCCTCTTTGTATAGGTGGACTACCCCAGTTCTAGCTTCCTGGGTTCTGTCTGTGAGGCACCTGGCTATCCACCAGGTAACACATAAGGGTTTGGTCCTAAAATCTTGAGTTGTCAATAATGCCCAAGTGGGCTATTGTGTCAACTGCTTTGGCCAGGTCAAGGTAAGCTGTGTGAACCATTTTGTTCTCATCCATTGCTTTAGTGATCTTCCCACAAAGGTCCACCAGGTTGAATAGGTGTGACCTGTCCATGATAACTCTTTCCAAGGCTAGTGAGACTTACGGGTCTATAGATGGCCCAACTTTGTGCAGAGGATGACTGTTGCTTTTTTTCCATTCCTGAGGCACTAAACCTGTTTGGAAGTACAGTTAAATAGCAATTCCAGAGGCCCTGATAGGTCATATTTCATGCTATTTAGAAGACATACTGGTATATTGTCTGGACCATTGATGCAGTGTTATTGGCATTAGAGAGAGCATTAAGAACCTGTTCCCTACTGATACCAGGGATAATATTTCCTGATGGAAAGTTGAGGGGGAGAGAGTGGTAAAGCTGAAGCTGAATTTTTCATCTCGTAGGTTTGCAATATCATCTGACTTCAGTATAGGTGGATCTATTAAAAATATTAGTGTGGCATTTCTGTATTCCTTTGATAATGGTTTGGCATAATAGTTAAGGTCATTATATAGGGTTTCTGTGAACAGTTCTGTGTAGGAACTGCTGCATATCTGGTATGGTTTACATTTGAATCTTAGTAACAGTTTTAATATGTTCCTCATGGGAATTACAGCACACATCCTGTGTGTATCTTGCATTTTCATTACCCAAGTATATCATTTGTTTCACAGCTGTTGTTTTCTGGTTCAGTATCTATTCTGGCATCTATTATAAACAGTTTATATATTTTCACATTTTCATCTTATTATCTTTTTTTATTTAATAAATATAATTAAGTTTTAAAACAAGAACGTATGTAAGAACAGTCAACAACACCCAGAAATACTACACTGTTATATTATAAACAACAATAACAAAACCGATAATTTAAAAGAACTCATCTCTCTGTATCCGAATCACAACCATTTGAAATCCCAAGCTGTTTCACATTCACTCTTCTGCCATTGACCAAAGTCCCTTCATTTTCCACCTCAGACAATGAGAGTACAGCAATGGTTGTCATGGTTACTGTATGTTCCCAGTCCCACTCTGGTCCCAAACTTCTAAGTCCACTAAACACTTATACGCAAACTGCCCTTTTATAATTTTTACCAAGTATTCTGTAAATTTCATTCTATCAGCCGCTTTATCATTAAATCCTAACGCCAAATCCCACATTCAAATAAAATAAATCTGCCTTGAGATGCTTAACATCTATCACCATTGTCTGCCTTATATTCCCTAGCTTCTCAAATAATGTGCCAACCTCCACATACATTCACCACATATGCAGGTCATATACTCTAAATTGTACACATCTCTACCAGGCTTCCCACATAATTCACTTTTTTTCAGAATAATGAATGTGTTGTACCACTGATGCACTAACATTACTTTCCCATTTTAACACTTTTCGTATTGCCTCACGCCATTCCAAAACCTATCCCTCCTCCACTCCACATACTCACTACTCCAGCTCCCCTTAACATAGTACACTGATTTCACCCATATCTTCCCCTCAGTCCCTGTCTGTTCTATTAAATCTACTCCACTTGTCTGTCATGTCTCCAGTGTCATTGGACTAGTGTCAGTGTCGTCTTCAACTTTATTTCTCTGAGTCAGACACAGGTCCCACCTCCTGTTGGATGGAACTCAGTATTCTTTTACCAGTTTCTCACCCAACTCATGCTCTGCCTTTAGATAACCAAATTTCCATAGCGCTTCTCCTCTATCATTCCTTTTTACTGTGTCCTTCACATAGCTTAAGTTCTTTCAATGTTCAAAACCTTAGTTTTCATATATTTCCTTTCAGACAGGTGTTCCTGGTTCTTCATGACTATTCTTCATCATAATTACTTGAGAAACCTCTATTGTAGCAAGCATTTCTAATTGCTCCATACCTGAAACTACCTCCCCTATAAGCTGTCATTCCTTCTTCTGTCTCATTCAGCTTATCTCACATCTCAATATCTCTCTTTCACCAGTTCACCCTAATCTGAAACAGCTATGCATTTTTCAAAATTGGGTTGCTAAAATCTCTAGCATTCTCCCTCCCCTGATTGTGTTGTCACACTATTGCACATCTGTGCTAGATAAACTTATTGCTTACCTCCTGAACTTTTCTGCAGAACTCCCTACTTGACCAAACTGATACATGTCTTACCTACACATTACAAAGAAATTCTAAAATCTGTAATCTATATATCAAAATAGCAATTCCTTATGCAAAATTACTTATTGAAGAACTCAAAACCTCCTCTTCCACCTCTCAGGTTTAAAGACCTTGTCACCAAACTTTCTTATCTTGCTCTGAAGCGGAACATTTTATAGGATAGTCAACTAAACTCTGGCAAAACTACTACAAATCTATTTCAATAACAAATAGATAAAATTACATGCATCAGTCAACTCAGCATCCATAATAATCAATGAACCCCAACTGAAATCTGGCTCAGTCTAGAACAGCCCCATATTGTAACTTTATTGGAAAGACGGCTTCTGCCCTTTTATATCCATTAGCTGACTAAACAGTTGTATGAATTTTTAGGAGTAGTTCTTGTAAGATCCATGCTTAACCTTTAATTTTAAACATTTTCCCTTCTTTTATACACATTATAAAACTAAAACCAAAGTGTACATAAAGCTTGGCATACATGCAGATTGTCTTTATCATGTAGCTTACAATAATGCATATGTGCCTTTCCTTGCACAATGCAGTATACATAGAATGAGGTATCTTCTGTTTCTTGATGTTTGATTGGTTGAGAGAAATAAAAAGAATAGGAAAGAGAGCAGTATTAATGTTATACCCTTTGACCTTTCCTACAGTTTGGCAATGTGTAAGTCTTTATTACTGATGTTTTATTACCATATTTGGCACACATCTTACTATGTTTTATTATACTTTATCCTTTAGTATAATTTTTGTTTCATTTAATGATTTTACTTAAATTTATACATATAAATAAGCACATAAATACATATGAACTTGGACTTTAATTGCTCCAATTCACACTATCACTGCGGCTCGCTAGCACCATAAAACCCACAGGTATAATCAGCACATGGTTTCATTTGTCCTAGACAGCCATATGGTTTTATACTGTCTGCCAGTTTTCATTTCTTCAATACTTGAAGGCAATGTACCTTCTGAACTTTCTTTGTTCTTCATTTTCATCAGTTTTCAAAATTAAGACATAATCGTTCCTACATTTACTGGATATCTGAAAACACGTTTGACTAAACTTTGTGTTTCAAAGTACCCAGATCTGTTTTCTTTCTCCAGTCTAGGGACAGTCCTGCAGGTGACCTGGAAATACTAATCTGATCCTTGATGATTTCATTTGCATGTATGTGTATTTCTGCAGGACCCCATAGTGGATTTACATCCCCATCTCAGCTAATTTATGTCTTGTACCCACTGCTTGCCAGGATAGGGTCTAGTCCTCCTCAAGCCTCAGATGGGTAAAGTAGTAATAAAGGATAAATGGGCAAATGGGCTAAGGGATTCAGACACATTTTTAGTAGACAAAACTTATTGATTTATATAAAAATAGGGTTTAGTTAATTCACGATTACCATAGTCTTCAGAAATGTGATGCTATTAATTTTATTTTTTTTATTATTGGTAGTATATAAACAATATTTGGCAGTATGTTCCAATATTGTTTTATATTTTTGAAAAATGTCCTTTGGTTGTTTTTTGAATTAATTGATTGAGTCTTATTGTTTCTTTTCAGCCAAGTAAATGTGGAATCTTCATGGGCACTCTTATGTGACTTATTACTACATGCTATCTATCTCAATGCATTTTATAGGTGAAGAAACATTCAAACATAATACACTCTGGATGTTCTAATAAGGACTATCCCTTTGCCTTACATGATAAAAAATACTCAGTGAAACAGTATAAAAATCGAAGTATTATAATCATTCGCGATTTGTCTTTTGATGTTCCCATCTATCAAGTTTTGAAAACATTTTCTTCACAAGCACTTGCAGTGTTATCTCTATATATTGATTTTATGTGTCCAGTTATTAAATCTGATTATATTTAGTTGATTTTGGATCCGATTTGTTTGGATTATAGTCAAGATATACTGAAACTTGAAATAAACTAGTATGCATTTACTTGAAAAATGGCTTCATTACATTCACTGGCTTACCCTAAAAGGCTTTAGAATTTGAATTTTTATTTTGTTTTTCTACCAGCTTCTGGGAGGGAATCCTATATTAGCATTCAGGGCAGTGCATATAGATACGGTACCATGCTGCCTTAATTTAAATACTAGGTGTCATAATGTAAAGACTGAAAATAAAGTTTTTCTTATTTTTTTTGTAAAGATATTGCTGCAGTACACTGTGAATTAAAAAAAAAATTGTTCTGAGTCTCTGATCAAGAGTTCAAGCCTCAGATCGGTTTCCCTGTATATGCCAGGTTTGAGTCACTGACTACAGGACGCAAACTCCTACATGGCTCTTTATTGATCTGCGAGATTTTAATAGCTGTATTTGAACTTCTGTAACCCACAGAAAGTAAGCACCTTGTAATGCTAGGCACAAACTATAAAAAGATAAGTTGAAGCAGACCATTGATTTATACTGCAGGCAGACTGCAGCAGTACTGGTTGAAAGTGAATGAATGGTTGAAAAATGAGGTATTACGTAACAAAGGCAAGGTGCCAGTGCAATAGTGCAATCAGTGATTCTCAGCAACTTTCGAAAGGTTTTGTCAGCAGTGAAATATAGACATTTAGGAGGGTGTAAATATGATCACGTCACAAATAAAGATCTCTGAAAGAAAAAAACAAAGTGTAAATTCAACTTCAAAAGAGCAGACTGCATTTCTAAAATTGATTTTAGCAAACTCGGTCATTTCCAAGAGTTAGCTGCTGATTTTTCTGCACTGTTGTGTAAGGATAATGCTTTATGATATGGCACATCTTAATGGTTTATTTGTAGATTATATACTGACTTTACCCAGCAAGTGCATGATTTTTGATTGCTACTGAATCAGAAAAAGAAGTACATTATCAGGAATGCATGTCCACATTCTGTCATAAGTTGTATTATGTTTCATTGGTTTCTTCTAGATTTGCCTCAAAAGATCAACACAGAATTTTTATTTTATGTGTCTATTCTCTTCTGAGAGTGAAAAAAATGCAGTTTTAGTCAATGTGTGAAAAATGGCAGTTATGATTCCATGATGTCGTCTGAGGTAGTACAGTTTTCTGTTTTGATCTACCACTTGTTAATGTGTTTGAACCATTTGATTCCTGGTAATGGTTACTTTTTTTACTTGAGCCTTGCAAAGGGAACCAAAGTTATTTTGCATAGAAACATGCTTTATCTGATCATCTGATGTTGTGTAAGAGTCTCTGTTCTGCCTCATTTAAACTGACTGGCAAACTGCAGGCTGGTTAACCTCTGTGTTCCAAAGTCATGTTTTTTATTCCATTTTTCCTTTGGAGAGCTGTGTCATAATGTGAATTAGTTAAGCTGAGGCAATGGAATTTTATCTGCCATGGCCTAGGCAGTCCAATTATTTTAGCAGAATACAACTTCAATGATCTGTGGGATGTTTATGACAGTTGGGTTGATAGTCTGTGAGCAAATAAAAAATGTAAATCTCTGATGTGTGGAAGAAATAATACATTTGCATAATAGTGATGTGCAATTATGGATCTCAACCAAAAAGGCATAATTGTTCTTAAATTTGCGAAAGTAGAACTAACTACTGGAAAATAATCTTGGCATTAAAACTAGAAGGTATTTATACCACAAGGACTATTATTATCTGATACAATTAATGTGGTCTTCTAACCATGGCAGCTGTTTTAGTCCTTCCTTACAGTAGTATAACATATTAAAGAAGGCTTTACTTTTGCACATCCACAAATATATTGACATAACAGTTTTCTAGGGGCTGTGAAGTATTTGCACTTGGCACAACAAAAGCATACTTATCTGTTTGGGTACTGTATGTTGATAAGCTGAAGGGTTTGAAAGTCATTAGAATGAATTAGAATGCTTACTGAAAGGATCTAATTACAAGGTATGCAAAGTCAATTGACAAAAGACTTCTGTTTACATTATAATAATTAAGCAATCTCAGTTAAATATTCTCAAATGACATGTTCACTTTTGCTCAGAAGTGAACATAGAGCAGAAGAGTTTCTTTTATACCTAGATATGAAGTATATCACAAAGCTTGTGTAAGTCGGAAGGTACAGGAATTTGTCACACAGGAACCTTTTTATACAATAAAGGATGATATGTTCTGACTCTCTTCCCTGTCCACTTGGGGCATTTATCCCTGATGAGTCTGCGTTATGTTGCAGAAACATGGCGGTATAACTGCAGTACAGGCATAGCTACCACCACCTCAGAAGGGCTGTTTTAATACATTTCATTACATGTTGATCACCATATCCTTTCATTGAATGCATCCTCTTACACTGTAAATAGTGGCCCAGGCACACACCTAATACATAAACGCCTTGAGGGTCAGATTATGTTATTGGATTGCTGACATGTTTGCACTAGATTTCAGCTTTATTCCAGTACTTTATTGCCCTACATTCATTTAATAAATATGGACAACATTCCTTCTGATGAGCTGGTCCATATTGTTTAAAACATTTTGATTTTCATTTCCCCCCCGACTTAGTTTGCTGAAGTTGTTTCATCTAAGGATGTGCAGTGATTTTGCTCTGGAAATTATATTGTGTGTCTAAAGCCTCACTGTCTTCAGACAGGATATTTTAAGTGTTCACAATGCCATATTTCTACATTCCAGTTTCTTTTGTAGTACAGATAGCAGATTTTTAAATTTCTTCATTCTGGGTCATAACTCAGTTAGAATTGTGATGCTTTTCTATATCATAAAAATATTGTTTGTCATTTTGCCTAACCACCCTTGGCATTTGTCACTTTCCTTCCATGAAGAAGTAAAAAATTATTTAGAGTCTTCCTGTTTTAGTTTTATGACAGTTACTGCCAACATCAAGAATTGGGATTCAGACACATTAAAAATATATAAAGTCCCATCTAGAACAGATCTTAAAAAAGGAAGAGAAAGTAATAACTATCAATATGGTGGCTAAAGAGATTAAAACTCAATATGTGGTACACTGGCATTATTATGCAAATGTATTTGATATTATATCACTGTATCCCAAGCTTGCTGAGTTCTCTTACCGGAGTAGTAATCACTAAAAGAACTAACAGATAAACTGAATAGATGAATTCTGTTGGTTTTCTGGGAATGCAATAAAAAAAATTGCAAGCTGAAATTAAGCTGTTCTTGGGGAACACACTGCACTTTGCAGGGGGGTGTCATTACATTAGATTACTTTGTGGATGTTTTCTTTTCAGCTTGAATTTTTTTAGATTGTCCCTTTGCAGTTAATATAGATCTACAAACAATGAAGAGCTTGAAAACACAAAATTGTTCGAGTCCATGGATGGTATTCATAGTCATTAAGAAAACGTCTAAAGGCTATCCCTGCTGTTTGCATGCTTCCGCAGCAAAGGTGAAATTCATAGATGCCATTTCTGCTAGTGTGTGATGGCCATAAATGAACTTAAGCAAATGAAGAAATAATGAGAAATGATATCATTCCGGGTATGCAAATAAGTCCCTCTCCCAACTGTTTGTGATTTGGAGTTATAATTTGACACTTTTCTCACACTGTCCACAATTTGCTATAAAAAGCCGGATCGCATCTTTTATATCTGCTTTGCAATCTGAGAAGATGCTGTCCGTTACTATTAACCTTGCCATTTCTCCATGTGAGTTGCTTGTCTTGGCTCAGGCTAAACTACGAATATCCAGCAGTGCTCACCAGCAAGGGAGGAAGAAAGATAGGCTGCAAACTACTCATTACAGTTCTGGTCATCAGGAAATTCTTGACAGGTGCAAAGTGGACATGGATATTGTAAGGGTCGTAGTGAGTATATATGGCCAACACATGGGAACTTGGGAGGTGCATGGCCTTCCTATCCCTGTGGATACTAAGGCATGTATAGCTCTTACTATACTTGCTATGGGGACCTTCCAGAGACAAACTGGGTACATACTGGATATCTCCAAACTTCTGCCTTGAGGATGTTTCAGCAGTTCCTGGATGATTTCTTGGCATGTGTGGGTCAGTATATCTATTTTCTGGTGTCACCTCAAGAGTGAACAAAGACTGTGCATGCTTTTATGGGGTAGTATGTTTCCCTATGTTGCAATTAAGGCCTCATCCGGTCCACAGGGGCAGTACCACAATAGCAACAGCTACCATTCTATTAACTGCCATGTAGTTTATAATGCATGGATGGCATAATCCATGTGTCTGCCCAGCATCCTGGCAATGGACATGATTCCCTTACCTGCAAACTAGCTCAGTCTACCACACTTCCTGCATGGAAGGATGACCAGTGGTCATCTTGTTGGTAAGTAGAAAATATATTTTTTTATTTAAGTAGTTATTCATGGTAAAATGTATTGTTGACTATTACACTACTTTTTCTATGTTTTGCCCCCCCCCAAACTTTTCACTATCTTATTTTTTTTTCTTTGTGGAAATACTGAATATCCAATGAAGCCGTGACTCAAGACACCAGTGAGACTGCTGAAGACAATTGTAATGAAGCCGTGTTCCAGATCCATATTGTCAATGAGAGAGTCTGGTCTTTGGCATGTTTAACAGTCAGTTTTGGTGCCTGGATGAGTCTTATGATGACCTCCAGTATGACCCAGCTACTTCATGCAGAATGTTAATTGTTTAACATGATTATGTAAAGGTCTAATGTTTTGTGACCCATACTGTCACTGCTGCTCCCAGCTGAAGTCGTACTATGACTGAAGGTAACCAGCCAGCAGTAGAAGTAATGGACCCCATGTGGCAGGCTAGAGTATGACATAGAGCTGAGCAGCTAAAGAGGCGGTGTCTAGTCCAGAACTATGGACCTAGGCATTAGAGTAACACTGATGCACGCAGTGTTGTGTGTCAGCTATGCTGTTTGCTACATGGTCTACTGTTCATCAGACATTTATATTTTATGGCAGTTACTCTTATTATTGTTTATAAAAGTCATGCCTGAGTGCTCCCTAACACGTTCAGTGATGTAGGAAGATATCAAATGAGTCATTACATTTTTAAGTTTATTGCACAAGAAATACAATGCACTTAAGTATGCATATACTGAATCTCCTCAAATGATACCTTTAATAAAAAGTGTTATTTCATTATTTCAGCTGTTGCACAAAAAAAAAATAAAATAAAAAATGTATGACTTGTTTTTTTTGTATTGTTCATTGTTTAGTCAGTTTTAAGTATTAGATTTTTGAATTGTGTTATTGTTCTCTGTTAAGGTACTGAATATCAGATTATTTCATTTTGTCATGCACAATAAATTGTGTCCTCGGAGACATCATAATTTATACAATGCTGATAGTAAAGTGACAACAATGCTAGTTAATGAAGCAGGGTACTGATACAATCTTTTTTTGTTTTCTAAGAAGTGTTTCTCTAAATAATCTGTAGTACTTGTTTTGTGACTAGAGTATTAATGGTGTAACTCAGTGCAATATGAATGTTATTGCACATAGCTTTCTTTCCAGATATTTCCTTTGATAATAAGCAACAGCATTTTTTTCAAATGAAATGCATGCAGATGCAAACTGCCTTAATACTGGGTCCCATTCTACATTCACATATACAGCCTTTTTTTCTTCAATTTTTATTTATTTATTTTTATAATAATTCATTGCCTTTCAAGTTAAACATTGACATCTCTGTTTTAAAAGTCATATTCTAAGTACCAGAATATATTCTGAATCGCAGCAGGTCAAGTTCAAATTCTTCATACACATCTCTTAAAGACTGGGTAGGAGACGTGCACGTGATCTTGAAGGGTTGTTATGTGAGCTAGATAGTGACTTCCTGCATTGTCATGACTGATTTGATGCATATGATTATATAGAAATTGATCACTTAATGCTATGGGACCGTGACTTTGAATGTGAGGTTATGCTACATGTAGATAAAGGCTGACATGGCCTGCATGAAATCTGCTGTTTGTTCTCCCTTACTATTTCCACTGTCTTCTTGAGAAGTGCTTGTGGTGTCATGTAATATGCCCCAGTGTGTCTATAGACTGTTTCACATCCTCTGCCCAATTCCAGACTGACTCATATTTGAGTCTGGTAAGTCCTCACTGGTGTATCAATAGAGATGGCTATGGATGCTTAGTGGGCCTCCATACTACACATCAGTGTGACCATGACATTGACCCTACTCCCTGACATTTCCATGTAGTGCTGGAAATCCTCATGTATGCCCTGGAGTACTCTGACCATTTCTAGCTGACTCTCTGTAGCAGTACATTAAGCCCTTACAGTGTCACAGTGCATTTGCTGCTGGACAGCCAATGCTTTATATGTTTCCTGAGGTATCTGTAACATATGCCTGTGCCTTGCACCCCTTTGTAAATATATCACAGTGAAAACTGTTCCATCCAAATTTCTGATATCAACTAAAAGGTGTTCTAATGGCTCTGGTGACACTGGTGTTGAGATGCAAGGATTTTCTCTCTGTACAACGTGAAGTGTGACATCACCATGTACTCGTGGGTTTTCTCCCTGTACAACATGAAGTTTGAAATCACCATGTACTAGACTTTGTGATTCTCTCACTTCCTGCAGAGTTATTAACATGTTGCTGAGTGTGAGATCCTGCCTTTGTCACCATCAATGTCGAGGTCCTCTACACTGTTCTATCACATGAGTATTGCATCAAGGCAGTAGTAGAATCAATGTTAGACCAAACTGAAGACTCAACCAGAGAAACCAAAGTTATCATCAGATTTCTAAAACTGCTACTGGAGAACATTTTTTTCAGCTTTAACAAGTACTATAGGCAAAAAAGAGACATCACTATATGGGTACCCACTAACACAGCCATCAGCAAATGGGAAAGAGACCACATTTACAGCACTCCATTCTTCCAACACATGAGCTGTTACTTTCATAACATTGACAATATATTTTTCATCTGGAAGGATGATGAATGGACCCTGCTTGATTTTTTCGACCACATCGGGAACTCCACCAGCTTCCTTAACTTCACTCATTCCTACCAGAAAAATAATGCCTGCTTCCTGGATCTTCTGATCTCAAAGGCCAAATGGCTGTTTCTCACTCTCCAGCAACCTTTTCCAAAAATTCATGAGAGTAAACCTACTGCTACATAAAGGCAGCATGTACCGCGCCAAGACAAAGTACAATGTGATCAATTTGCAAGGACACAGAATAGCTCAGGTCTCCAAAGAACATAGAGACTTTATGATCAAATATGGACAATCTTGAAAAAGATTTTCGCGTATGAGGATACAGCAACCAGTTCATTAGAAAGATACTAAGACCAATAACTACATGGAAAAACAATTATCCTAATTTATGTACCAGTGCTAGAAAGAAGTGTAAAAAGTGTAGTGACATCTCCATGATGATCACATTTTCCATGGATTTCAAGACCATTGTAGATATTGTGAAGGATAACAGGGTCATCATCAAGAACTCCCACAGAATCAACACCATTCTCCCAGATACTCCTAGCTTCAACATCCGAAGAAACAAGAACATTTGAGACTATGTAGAAAGAGCTGGAAGAACAGAAGAGATCCCAACAGATTTCCTGTTAGGGATTTAATCCTGTGGGTCTCCAATCAGCTACTGCACCTACATGAGCAAATGTCCATGTGGAGTGAGGCTAGGTGTATCGAAGGTGGGTTCAAATAGTTTTATCATGGTGTGGATGGGAGGAGAAATTGCATAGGAGTTATCCTGAAGGAACAGTATACTAAGAGTGTTTTGGAGGTGAAAAGAGTGTCAGATAGAGTGATGCATATAAAGCTGGAAATTGATGGCGTAATGGTGAATGTTGTTAGTGCATATGCTCCACAAGTTCGGTGTGCGATGGATAAGAAAGAAACATTTTGGAGTGAGTTGGATGAAGTGGTGATGACTGTACCCAAGGGTGAGAGAGTGGTGATTGGAGCAGATTTCAATGGGCATGTTGGTGAAGTGAACAGTGGGGATGAGGAAGCGATGGGTAGGTATGGTGTTAAGCAAAGGAATGCAGAAGGTCAGATGGTATTTATTTTAACAAGAGGGAGGAGCGTAGGGTGACATACAAGAATGGAGAAAGATGCACACAGGTGGATTATATCTTATGTAGGAGGGTCAGTTTGAAGGAGACTGGAGACTGTAAAGTGGTGACTGTGGAAAGTGTAGTTAGGAAGCATAGGATGGTGGTTTGTAGGGTGACGTTGGTGATCAAGAAGAGGAGGAGGAGTGTAAGCACAGCACCAAGGATCAAATGGTGGAAATTGAAAAAGGGTAATTGTGAGGTGGAGTTCAGGGAAGAGTTAAGACAGACACTGGGTGGCAGTGAAGTGTTACCAAATAGCTGGGTAACTACAGCAGAGCTAGTAAGGGAGACGGCTAGAAAGGTGCTTGGTATGACATCTGGACAGAGGAAGGACGACAAGGAGACATGGTGGTGGAATGAGGAAGTACAGGAGAGTATACAGAGAAGAGGTTGGCAAAGAAGAAGTGGGATTGTCAGAGAGATGAAAGTAGACAGGAGTATAAGGAGATGAGGTGCATGGCAAAGAAAGAGATGGCAAAGGCTAAGGATAAGGCATATGAAGAGTCGTTTGAAAGGTTGGACACTAAGGAGGGAGAAAAGGACCTGTATCGATTGGCTAGACAGAGGGACCGAGCTAGGAAAGATGTGCAGCAGGTAAAGGTGATAAAGGATAATGAGGGAAACATACTCACAAGTGAGAAGAGTGTGTTGAGCAGATGGAAAGAGTACTTTGAGGGGTTGATGAATGAAGAGAATGAGAGGGAGAGAAGGTTGGATGATGTGGGGATAGTGAATCCTGAAGTGCAATGGATTAGCAAGGAGGAAGTAAGGATAGCTATGAAGAGGATGAAGAATGAAAAGGCTGTTGGTCCAGATGACATGCCTGTGGAAGCATGGAGGTGTTTAGGTGAAACGGCAGTGGAGATTATGACCA
The DNA here is from genome assembly GCF_019279795.1 of Protopterus annectens. Classification (NCBI taxonomy): domain Eukaryota; kingdom Metazoa; phylum Chordata; order Ceratodontiformes; family Protopteridae; genus Protopterus; species Protopterus annectens. Next base: position 949,338,077 of record NC_056734.1, on the reverse strand, counting down.
GATTGTTTAATGAAATTTTGGAAAGTGAGAGGATGCCTGAGGAATGGAGAAAAAGGGTTTTGGCACCGATTTTTAAGAATAAGGGTGATGTGCAGAACTGTAGTAACTACAGAGGGATTAAATTGATCAGTCACAGCATGAAGTTATGGGAAAGAGTAGTGGAAGCTAGGTTAAGAAGAGATGTGATGATTAGTGATCAGCAGTATGGTTTCATGCTGGGAAAGAGCACTACAGATGCGATGCGTGCTCTGAGAGTGTTGATGGAGAAGTACAGAGAAGATCAAAAGGAGTTGCATTGTAATTTTGTAGACTTAGAGAACGCATATGACAGGGTGCCTAGAGTGGAGTTGTGGTACTGTATGAGGAAGTCGGGAGTGTCAGAGAAGTATGTAAGAGTGGTACAGGATATGTACGAGGGTAGTGTGACAGCGGTGAGGTCTGCGTTGGGAGTGATGAATGCGTTTAAGGTGGAGGTGGGATTACATCAAGGATCAGCTCTGAGCACTTTCTTATTTGCAATGGTGATGGACAGATTGACAGACGAGGAAACTACAAAAATAGGAATGCAGGCAAGAGGACTTAAGGCACGCACACAATTAGTAGTTTCCAAAGTTTATTCTTAAGACTTTACTTCAAACAAATGATAAAAACAAAAAAACAGTAGCCATAAAGCACTTTTTGTCTCACCCCTTAGTGAGTCTTCATCAGACAGTTGCAACAAGAATATTTCAGACAGTAAATACTAATTCAAACCACGTCAACTTCCTCCAAGCAAGCAGGAAATAATTAACCACTTGTATGCTTCTTTGAAAATCAGGCTTCTTGTGAAACAGCTATATGTGCAGTAAATATATTTGTGTATGTGTAAATATAAATATGGCTTATCAGTTCAAAAACATTTTAAAAAGCGTTTTAAAAGTATTTTCAAAAATATTTAAAAACCATACAAACATTAAAACTAATAGTTAAGATGGCAGTAAAAAGTGAAAAATCAAGAATGAAGTATAAAATTGAAAACAGTATGAAATACTTTACCACTATGTGAAAAAGTATTAAAACCTTAAATAACTTTCAGTAATAAATAATAATAACAATTCTGAAGAGTAAGATGAAAAATAAACTAAATAACTTATATTGGCCCCATATTCTCTAAATTTAAAACAATCAAGCTGTAAAGCGATGGCTTCCTGGGAAAGGGAGTTTATTTTAAATGTTCCTGAAATCAAAAGCCAAATACACTTTTACACAAGATACCTGGATGATATCTTTAAGTTGTTTAAGGGTGATGAGGTGGAAGCCAACAACATAGTAACATACCTCAATAATACCACTGTTTTTTTACAGTTCACACACACTTTCCACATAGAAAGAATAGCTTACTTGAATGTTCATTTAAAAAAGGACCTAATTAATGGTTGCTATACGGGTCATATTTTTAGGAAAGATACTTACTTGAATGTTTTTTTACATTTTGATAGTTGTCATCCACTATTCCAAAAGCGTTCAGTGGTAAAAGACAAATAGATACAAGCAGCCCGGATGGTTTCCACACAAGAGGAGTTTCTACTAGAATGTAATCAACTTCAGGATATGTTTATTAAGAGGGGATACCCACTATGTATGGTTAGGGAACTGGTAAGAGAAGTACAAAACAAGAGGCATAGGGGCACGTACCAACCTATCCTGGGGGTTAAAATTAATGAGGAACAAATGGAAATCAACCAGGATGGTACATGATGATGGTCCTTTAGTAGGATCCACTTTTATTACTACTTTTAGCAGAAATGGTTATGATATCAAATACATCATTAATAAGAACTGAGATTTAATTGTCCTTGATCATAACTTACACACTAAATTGAAGGACCCTCCTAGAGTAGTTTTTAGATGCGGCAGGAATTTAAAAAGTTTATTACAGACTAGGAAGGAAGACAGTTTAGGAAGCAAGAGGAAAGGGATGATAAAGTGAAGCATGTGTCCCCAGTGCCCCTTTATGGAGAATGGGGTCAACTTCTCGATTAGAGGGAAAAGGGGAAAATTTGACTGCAACGCTAAAAGTATAGTCTATTTGGCCCAATGCCAAAACTGCCCAACTTTCTATATCAGAAAGTCAGACAGGAAACTAAAAGAAAGGGTTTACGAACACCTTTACAGCATTAGAACATCAAAGCAGGAAAATGCTCTGGCTAGACATGTGAGTGCTTTTCCTTTACACTCTTTTAAATTTATAGTGATTGACCAGGTTATGAGTGATGGAAGGGGTGGCCCTAGTTCATTATTCCTAGAAAAACTGGAATTAATATGGCAACTTCGTACCAGGGCCTGCTACCCCCCAGAACTGAATGAAATTTATTCCATATCTTGCATGCTTAAACTATATACCTTGTTCACTTCAGCCTGCAAGAAAGGTGTCACATTTTGCTTAAACAGAGTATGCTAAATATTTATCTAAATAGTTAAACATTCATCTATTTATTTAGTTATGTATATATATATATATATATATATATATATATATATATATATATATATATATATATGCATATATATATATATGTGCATATATATATATATATATATATATATATATATATATATATATATACATATATATATATATATATATATATATATGTATATTCACATATTTTTTCACATTCACTTAGTTGTTACTTATAAAAGAATGGATCTGCAATTATAGTTGTTTATGTGAATGTATATACTCTTACTTCACCTTTTATTACATCCACCGGATGTCTTTTAAAGGATTGTTTTCTCTGCTCCAGTCTTTATAGCTTTACAGCTTGATTGTTTTAAATTTAGAGAATATGAGGCCAATATAATTTATTTAGTTTATTTTTCATCTTACTCTTCAGAATTTTTATTATTATTTATTACTGAAAGTTATTTAAGGTTTTAATACTTTTTCACATAGTGGTAAAGTATTTCATACTGTTTTCAATTTTATACTTCATTCTTGATTTTTCACTTTTTACTGCCATCTTAACTATTAGTTTTAATGTTTGTATGGTTTTTAAATATTTTTGAAAATACTTTTAAAAGGTTTTTTAAAATATTTTTGAACTGATAAGCCATATTTATATTTACACATACACAAATATATTTACTGCACATATATCTGTTTCACAAGAAGCCTGATTTTCAAAGAAGCATACAAGTGGTTAATTATTTCCTGCTTGCTTGGAGGATGTTGACGTGGTTTGAATTTGTATTTACTGTCTGAAATATTCTTGTTGCAACTGTCTGATGAAGTCTCACTAAGGGGTGAGACAAAAAGCGCTATATGGTTACTGTTTTTTATTGTTTTCATCGTTTGTTTGAAGTAAAGTCTTAATAATAAACTTTGGAAACTACTAATTGTGTGCGTGCCTCAAGTCCTCTTGCCTGCATTCCTGTTTTTGTAGTTTCCTGTTTCGGTATTCCAAGTTCATCTAGGTTGACAGACGAGATCAGACAGGAGTCCCCGTGGACTATGATGTTTGCAGATGACATTGTGATCTGTAGTGAGAGTAGGGGAACAGGTGGAGGAAACCCTGGAAAGATGGAGATATGCTCTAGAGAGAAGAAGAAAGAAAGTCAGCAGGACTATGACAGAATATATGTGTGTGTGAATGAGAGGGAGGACAGAGGAATGGTGAGGATGCAAGGAGTAGAGGTGGCAAAGGTGGATGAGTTAAATACTTGGGATCAATAGTCGAGTGCAATGATGAGTGTGGAAGAGAGATGAAGAAGAGAGTACAGGCAGGATGGAGTGGGTGGAGAAGAGTGTCAGGAATGATTTGTGACAGACAAGTACCAGTAAGAGTGAAAGGGAAGGTCTACAAGAGGGTAGTGGGACCAGCTATGTTATATGGGTTGGAGACAGTGGCATTGGCAAAAAGGCAGGAGTTAGAGCTGGATGTGGCAGAGTTAAAGATGTTAAGATTTGCACTGGGTGTGACGAGGGTGAACAGGATTAGGAATAAGTATATTAGAGAGTCAACCCAGGTTGGAAGGTTTGGAGAAAAAGCCAGAGAGGCAAGATTATGTTGGTTTGGATATGTGCTGAGGAGAGATGCTGAGTATATTAAAAGATGCTAAGGATGAAGCTACCAGGTTACAGGAAAAGAGGAAGGCCTAAGATAAGGTTTACGGATGTGGTGAGAGAGGACATGCAGGTGGTTGATGTGACAGAGCAAGATGGAGAGGACAGGAAGAAATGGAAACAGATGATCCACTGTGGCGACCCCTAATGGGAACAGCCGAAAGAAGATGATGATTGTTTTCCACCATTATGCTTCTTCGCTTTGGTCCATTTGTATCCATTAGACCTTTGCGGTCCAATAGCATATTTCTTTCCCACGGCCTTGCTCATTACACTCAGCCCGACCACACTCACACTCACATGACAGTTGGCCCCTCACTCAATCGCTCATTCACCTTTCACCCTCTTTTTTCACTCATAGCCCCAACCACCCACATATCAGACTTTTTCCTAAGTCTTTACTAACTGGCTACTAAGCTTTCTGCTAAAGTCTTTGCAAAGTTTGTTAAGCTTTTAATTTGACATCCATTTTAGTAAGTTGCATCCATGAGTCTCTACAGATTTTGTTATTTGCAACTTTCCTCCCTCCATCTCTCACTCTGTTGTGAGTCGCTCTGTCCCCATCCAATTACAGTGACCCTCATTCTGTCACTGTAAGACACGGGGCACACCATTTGCAAAACAGTGATTCTAGCAAATGTGCTATTAGATTCTTCTGCTAGATTTTTACAAAGCGTGTTTCATAGATTCATAGGTTCATAGGTGTGTACTAGGCTAATGGCCCTGGAGCCTTTACAAGCCTAGCCCATAGGATTACCCTGGCATTGTGCCACCCAACCTTAATTCCCTGTACCTCTGTGGATTAGGGTCACTGGAGTGATCCCCAGGGTGAATTTTCTATGTCCCTTACACTCATCAAGATTGCTCTTGAAGAGGGCCAGTGAGGTGCTCTGTTTGACATGCAAGGGAAGTCTATTCCATAGCATAGGCAGTCTCTGGGTTATGAACCTGTCCCTCCAGCATGTTCTGTTGATTGTGATAATGAGGTTGAGGTCTCTGGAGCGTGCGGTGTGGGGGGATTGTGATTTCTTTAGATGCAGCATTTCTAACAGTGCTGGGTCAGACATGGCTTTGCAAGTCAAGCAGAGATCACCTCTAAGTAGGTGATATGAGACAGAGAATATCTGGGGTTTTTTGAGTCTGTCCATATAGGACAAGTGTTTAAGGCCTAGGATCCTCTTTTTAAGGTACTTTTTCAGCATCTCCTCTTGTTGCAGGTGTCTAGTGAGGCACATGCCAGATGGGGCATTGTACTCGATGATTGGCCTAATGAGGGAAGAGTAGAGGGAGATAATTACCTCTTTCTTCTTGGATGCAAAACCCTCAGTGATGAGATGTGCCACATAGAAAGACTTTCTGACCACAGTGGCAATGTTGTGGTCAAAAGAGAGGCTGCTGTCAACCTGTGTTTCCAATCTCTTATAACGCCTTCTGTGTTCAGTGGACTACCATTGATGTGGTAATTCATGGGAAATGGGTTTTTCCCAAAGGTGATGATAACACATTTTTTTGGCATTGAACTTAAGGCCATGGTTCTGACACCAGGCGTTGGTCTCAATGAGGCCTTTTTGTAGGATGTCAACATCACTTAGGGAGTTAATAATAGCTTCCAACTTGCAATCATCTGCGAACTTTGTCAGCCAGAGTCCCTTTGTGTTGGCCTGGACTTCAGAGAAGTAGATACCAAACAGGAGAGGACTCAGGACTGAACCCTGTGGGACTCCACTCATGACTGGTTGGAAGTCTGACTTGGAGTCAGCTACTTTCACACTGTGGGTTTTATCTGTGAGCCAGTTTGCAACCCACCTAGTGATATAGGGTTGATGCCTATCTTAGCAAGCTTTTCTATGATTCCTGAGTGGGGAATGGTATCAGAGGCCTTGACCAGATCAAGGTAGGCTGTATGAACCACCTTGCCTTCATCCACAACTCTGGTGACTAACTCAGAAAAATCAACCAAGTTGAGCAGGCATGATCTACCCTTCACCAAACCAAACTGTGTGGGATCCAGAGTTTGGAGATTCCCTATATCCTTGTTAATTATGTCCATGATGATTTGTCCCATAGCTCATAAGTTCATAGGTAGGTACTAGGCTATCTGCCCGAGGGCATGTAAAAGCCTAGCCAGAATGTGTCGGCTTTCACCTCCCCATTGATTAATTAACTGAGCTGTCAAGCAGAGCCAATGAAGTGATCCCAGGGGTGTATTTTCTGTTACCCATCCACTCGTCAAGACTTCTCTTGAAGAGTGTTAGTGAGGGGCTCTGTCTAATGTAGTTAGGAATTTTGTTCCAAAGCATGGGGAGTCTCTGTGACAGGAATCTATCCCTCCAGCATGTTCTATTTATTGTTGTGGTGAGGTTTAGCTCACTAGAGCATATGGCTCGCAGTGACTTGGATTTCTTTAGGTGGAGCATGTCCATCAATTCTGAGTTGGACATGGCTTTGTAAGTCAGGCAGAGGTCACCTCTGAGTAAGCGATATGTCACTGAGTACAGCCAGAGTTTTTTCAGTCGGGCTGCATAGGACATATGTTTGAGGCCAGTAATCCTCTTGGTGAGGTGCTTTTGTGGTCTTTCCAGCTGTTGGAAGTGTCTTGTGAGGTACATCCCAAATGGGGCATTATACTCTATGATGGGTCTGATGAGTGACGAGTAGAGGGGCACTATAACCTCTTTATTTCTAGATGCAAACCCCTTAGTAATTAGATGGGCCACATAGAAGGAATTCCTAACTACTTTGGCAATATGATTGTCAAAGGAGAGATTACTATCTACCTGGGTCCCCAGATCTCTTATTACCTCTTCTGTATTAAGGGGGCTGCTGCCTATGTGGTAAGTCGTGGGTGTTTTGTTTTTCCAAAACGGGATGACTATGCATTTTTTGGCATTTAGCTTGAGGCCATGACTTTGACACCAGGTGTCTGTCTCAGTAAGGCCTTTTTGAAGGATGTCCATGTCAGCCAGAAAGTCAATTATGGCTTCCAGTTTGCAGTCATTGGTGAACTTGGTTAGCCATAGTCCTCCTGTGTTTGCCTGTACTTCTGAGAAATATATGCCGAACAGTAGGGGTCCCAGAACCGAGCCTTGTGGGACACCATTTGTGACTGGTTTAGAGTCAGACCTGGAGCCCGCTATTCTTACCATGTGAGTTCTGTCTGTAAGCCAGTTGGCAACCCATCTTGTGATGTAGGGGTTTATGTTCAGGCTGGTGAGTTTTTCTATAATACCCGAGTGAGGAATGGTGTTGAATGCCTTGGCGAGATCATGGTAGGCTGTGTGAACCACCTTTCACCTTGTCTATGGCCTTGGTGACTGTCTCAAAGAAGTCAACCAGATTTAGTAGACATGATCTGCGCTTAACAAAGCTGACCTGGGTCGGGTCAAGTGTTTGGAGGTTCCCAATGTCTTTGTTAATGAGTTCCATGATGATGCGCTCCATAGCCTTGCAGACCAAGCTAGTCAGGCTTATGAGGCAATAGTTACCAGGGTCAGTTGTGGCCCCTCCTTTGTGGAGTGGAATAACCATTGCTGTGTGCCATTCCATGGGCATGTAGCCTGTGGAGAGGCTGAGGTTGAACAGCATCTTTAGGTGGGGGTTAGTTCATACTGTAGTTCATGCAAGATGCAGTCTGGGACACCATCTGGCCCCATTGATGCTGTGTTTTTGGCTTTTGAAAGGGCTGCTTTTATCTGTGCTTCTGTAATTTCTGGGACACTACACTTTTCCGGTATTGTTGTGGGCCCTTTTGAAGGTGAGAGGGAGGTGAAGTTTGCACTGAATCTATCAGCCAGGATGTTGGAAATATCAGTAGGTTCAGTATATTTTGTGCTATTTTGCACTAGCTTAGAGCATATCTGCGAGTTGCCACTTAGATTCTTGACATAGCTAAAGAAGGCTTTGTGGTTATCTTTCGAATCCTTGGCTATTTTTCTTTCAAAGTTAGCCTTGGATGATTTTATGAGGGATATTAGTTTCTTACTGATACTAATCAGGGATGTCTTTCCTTCTTGGGATTTGCTTTTTTTCTGACCTAGTTTCCTCCTTTTGTTGTATTACCTGTTTATGGCAGGGGTCCACCAGACTGGTTTCCTTTTCTTAGGGGAGTGAGTCTTGATTTTTCTAGGGATGGCACGATCCATGCATCCTTGTAGGTGCTCATAGAGTGCAATTGTAAAGGATTCTCTTGGGCAGTGTTATCCTTTAGCGTGGGGGCTGTGAAACTTACCACCTCTGCCTTAAGTAAGGTGAAGTTTGCTTTAGAAAAGTTTTTCACTGTGGTTTCCTTGGTTGGGGGTGGTGGTGGGGTGTGGACATCCAGGGTGATTAGTTTATGGTCTGATTTAACCAGTGACGGGTTGACCTCCGGCACGGAACACCTGTCGCCCATGTTGGTGATGACCAGGTCCAATATGTTGTGGCCTCTGGTAGGGGAGTTTACCAGCTGATCCAGGGCATTTGAGTTGATAAATTCCAGGAAGCGCTGAGCCTGGGAGTTTGTACTCAAGTAGTTTTCCCAGTTAATGGCAGGGTAATTGAAATCTCCCAATATCATGGTGTTTGGTAGGACCTTCATGTTTTCCAGTGTCTCCAGAAAGGTGGAGTGGTGGTCCTGGGTCATGGAGGATAATCTGTAGCAGGCCACAATTTGCATTGCAGATTTGTCCGATGTTAGCTGCGCATGGATGATCTCAGAGGTATCATGCTGCGCCACTAACCTGGAGGTGTAGGTATCCTTGATGAATATGGATACACTCTCTCCTTTTGTGTTTTGGTCCATGTTCTGTGGCCAAAATGTGTGGTATGAGTTATAGCCCAGTAGTGCTGGAGTGTTCTCTGGAGCCTTGAACCAGGATTCAGTTACTGCACAGATGTCGACGTTCTCCATACTTAGGAGTGCTTCAAGTGCATGCATTTTGAGATTTAAACTCCTGGTGTTGAGTAGCATAACCCTCATTTTTTTACTTGTGCTGTTTATGGAGGTGGGTTTGAATTTTGAGCCTTGCCTAAAAAAGGCACTATGGGGGCAGCAAGAGCCTTGGTCAGTATTTGAAAGCCAAGGGGTGGACAGGTGCAAGCCTTCTCTTGTGAAGCAACGTGGCTTGTCGAGCATGTCATCCCACGCTGACAGACACTGGATCCCCTTTGAATGACGCCAGAAGCTTAGCCAATTGTTAAAATTGATAATTTTTTTCTTTATACTGAAGTATCATTCTTGGTGAGGGCAGGATGCTGCTCAGGGTCATACCCGCCTAGGCTACATGATCAGAGAGCTCTTCCATGTCTCTTTTCATGTAGTCCAGGGAGGTACGTCTCAGGTCATTCACACCAATATGAACAATGACAGAGTCATATTTGTACTTCTGGAGTGACTTGAGTGCTTGTGTTATGTGGCGGATTCTGGCTCCCGACAGGCAGCTAACAGTAACCTTCTCCTTGTCCAGCCTAGTGAATGCTGAATAGTGTGCCTGACTATTGAGTCACTTATTACTAGTGTGTTAGGTATGTTATTTCGCCTTAAGGGTTGTTATTGTGTGGCACATTGATTTTGTGTTTTATGAGTTATCTGGTTTGTGACAGGAGGTGCAGGTTTTGTGGGTGTCTGCTTTGGAGCTCTCTGATGCTTTTGCAGGTTGTTATTTAGAGCCTCCGAGTATGATTTTGTGTATTTATGTGTATTTTTTGCCAGTGCTGGTTTAGTAGGTCTATGTGAGGCTGGAGGTATGGTACAAGTGTTAACCTTCTCCTCATGACTGTCTGTTCCAGTCTTGGGTGGAGAGACCTTAGCCTCCAGTTTGGCTGTATAATTGTATCTCTCTCATATGTTAATGTTTTGTGGCAGGAGAAGAGGGCTGTCTGTGTACATGAGGCAGTTGTAACATTGCCTCAGGATACCAAGATTCACCAGCTGGACTGGAGAGTACACCTGAAGTTGCCCTTTGGTCATGCTTGAATAGTAGGATGAGCTGCTTAGTCACTTGGTTGGTGAGGGGTGGATAAAGAGCCTTGCCCTGCTGGGCAGTCAAGTGTTGGGGTATATTAGTACTTGCTATTAGGTCTGAGCAAGTGCTGGACTGTAGGATGCTTTTTGAGTGCTTAGGTTGAGAGTTAGACTAGTTTCAAGTGAAAAACTGAAGAGAAGACTTAGTGGAGCCGGGAATAATTTAACCCTAGCTAACCAGTGCTGCCCGCCGCACAAAACCGTGCAAACGCATTTTTTAAACTACTAACTTCTGGGCTGGAACCATTCCTCCAGGAACAGATGGCTGCTCAAAGTTCCCCTCTCTCACAGGAGAACAAAGAAACTTCCCTCTATCCAAGTAAGGTATGGGTAACTCAGAAACTTGTAACACAGCCCTGAATTCAGCACTAGCGTGAAAACTAGACTATACTAGCTTAGAAAGGCGGGAAACAAGAACATTTTTTTTTTTTGAAAAGAGAAGGAAAAACAGTAAAAAGTACACTTAAAACAGCTTTAAATGACTACAAGCGATGAGAAAAGGATATCGCACTTTAGTGTGTAGCCTACAACAGTTAAACAATTTATTTAAACAAAAAACAACTTTTTAAAAGTGCAGGCAGTCAAATAAGTACAATATGTCAAAAAAACAAGCTTTTAAATCACAATAAGTGCTGGAAAATCAGTGTTTAGGCAGAAAACAGTTAAGTACAGCAAGAAAATACAGAAAACTGATACTCAAATCACTCCAAAGTCTTTCTTTTAAGCTAGAAGGCTTGTATCAGTTTAAGGCTTTCTAGTGCTTTCCAGTAGGTTAGTTACAGGAAATATGGGAAACAAGTGCAGATGTGGTCTTTTAAACCAGAAAGTTGAAAGAGATGAACAACTTCCTGAATGATCAATAAACTACAATTCCTCGGCCAAGAACCACTCCTCTTGTGGTAGACAGGCTACCTAGTACTTACCACTCCCACTGATATACTAGAAGGCTGCACTCCAACACAAAGGCTTGGGGGGCTCAGAAGCTTACAAAACAGTGTGGGATACAGCAAATCTGTACCTGGACTAGACTAGTTACGGGGAAGGTGGGGATCAAGCGTAAACACGGGCTTTAAAACCAGAAAGCTTTCCATATCAGACTCGTCAGGTTGATGAGACGATAGTTCCCAGGGTCTGTAGTCACTCCTCCTTTGTGAAGAGGGATGGCTGTAGCAGTGCGCCATTCAGTAGGGACAAAGCCTGAGGTGAGGCTGTGCTTGAACAGGGCCCGCAGGTGAGGTGCCAGTTCATACTATAGTTCATGTAGAACACAGCCAGTAATTTTGTCAGGTCCTATAGAAGCTGTATTCTTGGCCTTGGACAGTGCTGTTTTAACCTGTGCAGCAGTAATACTGGGTGCCTGGCAATCTGCTGGTATTGCGATTGGTCCTTTGAGGGGGGAGAGAGGGGTAAAGTTGGCACTGAACCTGTCAACCAGTATATTGGCAATATCTGTTTGCTCGGTATAGGAGGTACCATTGTGCAGTAGCTCAGAGCAAATCTGGGTATTGCCGTGGAGATTCTTTACATAACTATAGAAGGCCTTGTGGTTGTCTTTACTATCTGCTGCAATTTTTCATAGCTTGCTTTAGAGGATTTGATGAGGGATCTCAACTTATTGTTGAAGCTGATAAGGGAGTTTTTCAAGTCTTGGGACTTCACCTTATTCCGCATCAGTTTCCTCCTTCTGTTGTAGAGTTTGTTTATGGCAGGGTCCACAGATTGGCTTCCTTTTTTTGGAGGAGAGCATCTTGGTTCTATTGGGTATGGTGAGATCCATGCATTTGTGTACATGTTCGTACAGTGCACTGGTGTATGATTTGCAGTCATGCAACTATTCTCCATTTGCATGGGTGCTGTGAAGTTACCCACCTCTGCTTTTAGGAGCTGAAAGCTAGCTTTGGAGAAGTTTTCCATGGTGGTTACCTTTGGGGGGGGGGGTGGGAGGGATGTGGATTTCCAAGGTGATTAGTTTGTGGTCGGATCTAACCAGGGAGGAGTTGACTATTGGTGTAGAGCAACGGTCACCCATGTTAGTAATGACCAGGTCAAGGATGTTGCTACCTCTGGGGGGGGGGGAGAACGATCTGGTCCAGGGCATCGGAATTAATGAATTCCAGGAAATGTTGGGCAAGTGTATTGGTGCATGAGTAGTTTTCCCTGTTAATGGAGGGATAGTTGAAGTCACCCAGTATGAGAGTGTTAGATTGGACCCTAATATTCTCCAAGGTGCTTATCAACATGGAGTCTGAGTCTAGGGACACAGTTGGGGACCTATAGCAGGCTACAACCTGAATCGCTGTCTTAGCCAATGTTAGCTGCACCTGAAGTATTTCTGATGCATTATAGAACCAAAAATATCCTGGATGAACTAAAAAAAAAAAAATGACAAACTAGAAAAGAACAGGAAAGCAGAGTAAAATCCACTCAATGTTAGCATAATAAAACTTTTAATCCACACTTTCGTAAACAAACTTCTTCAGAATAAAACAAACATGCCCAACCCCACATTTTAAAACAGTACTAATATACCTCTACACCAATAAACACATCTTGCCAATTAAACAATTAATCAGTAAAATTCAAAATTCAGGAAGTTATTTCCTTATATAGACTCTACGGTGTTTCAAAAAGCATTTAATATAGACAGCATCATTTATGCCAGGTTTTTTTATCTGAATTTAATCTAATTTGCCATAAGGCCTCTTTTTGTTCAAGATTTGTTTTGAAATTGACACCCCTTAAGTCATGGGTTCCTTTCTCTAACACAGAAAACAACACTTTTTTATATTCAGGGCAAATAATAGTGTGTTTGTAAAAAGCATTTGTTTTATCTTGCTTTCTAATGTTGTAATAATGTTCTTTTATTCTGACACATAAAGCCCTGGTTGTCATACCAATATAGAATGCACTACAATATGCACACATACCAATGTAAACAATTCCTTTACTCTTACAGTTAAAATACCCAGAAATCTTTAGGTATAAGGCAGATGTTCTGAGTTAACAAAAGGACCTTCAGAGATACCTGCAAATATTACAGTTCCCACACATATACATGCCCCATCTTTTCTGTGTAGTATTAGAACAATATACAGTTTTATTTCTCTCTCGTTCGAAGATGTTTTTTAAGTTATTTTGATTTTTGTACACAAACATCAGCTCAGTCACCAAAACAGATTGTAAGTCCTTATTTCCCTCTAAAATATTCCAGTTATCAGAGATAATATTTCTGATAATACCACTGTCTACAGTCATATCCAAACAAAAATAAGTTTCAACATCTACTCTGTTTTTATCATGAATCTGATTTGTGTTAGTAATAGAAAATCCATGGTTAAGGATTGCTGGAAAATGACTATCCCTTCTGTTGATAACATACTCTGCTTGCCCCTTCAACAAAGCCTTACTATACCCTCTATCAATAAATAGGAAAGTAATAAATTCAACTTCCCTTAAAAAATTACCAGTTTCACTCGTCATTCGACTAGCTCGTATGAACTGCCCATTTGGGATGTTAACTTTCATGCAGCGTGGGTGAAGACTGGTATAATGCAAATAGCTGTTAGTGAATGTATCTTTCCGAAAAATCCTACTAACTTGTGAAGTCTTACATCCCACTCCAAAATCACATTTAAAAAGTGGACTTGTAGTCCTACATCCCCTAAGACGAATCTTAGATATCCTGATCTAGAATTAAGGGTATTTATAAAGCTATGTACTTTTTGTATGTCCCCCAACCATGATAAAAAACAAATCATCTATAAATCTCTTAAAAAATTGAATTTGATACTCCATTAATAATGGTTCTAATACAGTGTACTCCCAATAACCCATCACTATATTCACAAATGATGGGGCTGCAGGGGACCCCATATCTACCACCCAAATTTGTTTGTATATTTTTTTGTTAAATACAAAAAAAATATTATTTAATAAAACATCACTTAATTCACAATAAAAATTACTTTCAGAATTATTATATGTAGAAAAATTATGTAAATATTCTCTAACATGTTCCACTCCTTCAAAATGGGGTATACAGGTAAAAAGAGAGACAACATCAAGGCAAAACATCACTTGTGTAGTAGAATCAAAGGCTGACACTAAAGTATGCTCTCTAATGCTATTTAAAAAAATCCCAGGAATCTTTTAAGTATGAACTCATTTTATGAACAATAGGTTCATAGGTTCATAGGTTCATACTAGGCTATAAGCCTAGCCAGAGTGTGTGCGGCTTTCACCACCCCTTAGGATGAGAATACTATACCCATTAGTTTGCTGTGCCTCTGTCCAGCAGTGTTACAGAGATGATTCCCGGGGTAAACCTACGATCTCCCATCCACTCGTCAAGATTTCTCTTGAACAGAGTCAGTGAGGGGCTCTGCCTCACATGGACTGGGATTCTGTTCCATAGTGTAGGGAGTCTCTGGGTGATGAATCTGTCCCTCCAGCACGTCCTATTTATATCCGTGTTGAGGTTTAAGTCTCTTGCTCTCGTGGCTCTGGTGGATTTGGATTTTTTGAGGTGGAGCATGTCCATTAATTCCGGGTTGGACATGGCCTTGTATGTCAGGCACAGATCACCTCTGAGCAGACGGTATGCGACTGAATAAAGCTGGGGTTTCTTCAGTCGGGCATCGTATGACATATGTTTGAGCCCCTTTATCCTTTTGGTGAGGAACTTTTGGGGTCTTTCCAACTGCTGCAGGTGTCAGGTAAGGTACATTCTGAATGGGGCGTTGTACTCAATCATTGGTCTGATAAGTGAAGAGTACAGGGGTACAATGACCTCTCCTGATCTGGATGTGAATCCCTTCATGATCAGGTGGGCAATGTAGAAGGTCTTCCTAACCACTTTGGCAATGTGAGTGTCAAAAGAGAGGTTACTGTCAACTTGGGTCCCCAGGTCCCTGATAACTTCTTCCGTGTTTAATGGATTACCACCTATGTGGTAATTAGGGGTTACCTTGTTTTTCCCAAAGGGTATGACTATACATTTTTTGGCATTTAGCTTAAGGCCATGGCTCTGGCACCAGTTATCCATTTCTATGAGACCTTTCTGGAGGATGTCTGTGTCTGATGGAGTGTCAATTATGGTGCCCAGGTTGCAGTCATCTGCAAATTTTGTCAGCCACAATCCCCCCATGTTTGCCTGTACTTCAGAAAAATAAATGCCGAACAAGAGGGGGCCCAGGACTGAGCCCTGTGGGACACCGCTCGTGACCGACTTAGAGTCTGACATGGCACCAGCAACTCTAACCCTGTGTGTTCTGTCCTTGAGCCAGTTTGCAACCCATCTTGTGACATATGGGTTTACATCTAAGCTGGTGAGCTTTTCTATGATGCCCAAGTGGGGTATTGTGTCAAACGCTTTTGCTAGGTCAAGGTAGGCTGTGTGAACTGCCTTACCCTCATCAATGGCCTTAGTGACTGTTTTGAAAAAGTCGACCAAGTTCAAGAGGCAGGATCTGCCCTTGACAAAGCCAAATTGGGTAGGATCCAGTGTCTGTAGGTCCCCAATGTCTTTATTTATGAGTTCCATTATGATCCTCTCCATAGCTTTGCAGACAAGGCTTGTCAAGCTTATGGGGCGGTAATTTCCAGGGTCCATAGAAGCACCGCCTTTGTGGAGTGGGACCACAGTTGCCGTGCGCCATTCTTTGGGTACGTATCCTGTAGTAAGGCTAAGATTAAACAGCAGCCTTATGTGTGGGTTTAGTTCCTCATTGAGTTCGTGTAGCACACAGCCAGGGACACCGTCCGGTCCCATTGATGCTGTGTTTTTTGCTTTAGAAAGAGCAGCTCTCACCTGGGCATCTGAGATGTTTGGGAGGCTAGACTCTGGTGGGATAGATATTTCTCCTTTTGGGGGGGGGGGAGAAATTTGCACTGAACCTGTCTGCCAGTATGTTGGCAATGTCTGTGGGTTCAGTGATTTTTTTATCATTTTGGACTAATTCTGAGCATATCTGGGAGTTTCCACCCAGGTTTCTAACATAGCTAAAGAAGGCTTTATGATTGTCTTTTGTGTCATTAGCGATTTTTCTCTCAAAGTTGGCCTTGGATGATTTTATGAGTGATCGTAGATTTTTGCTAGTATTGATCAGAGATGCCTTCCCTTTTAGGGATTTTGCTCTGTCATGTAGTAGCTTTCTCCTCTTGTTGTAGAGTTTGTTTATAGCTGGAGTCCACCAGACCGGGCGCCTGCCTTTGGTGGAAAGGGTCTTGATTTTATTAGGGATTGCTTGATCCATACATTCCTGGAGGTGCTCGTAGAAGGCATTTGTAAGGGTTTCAGCAGCGTGGGTTGTGGTTTCCACTGGCTCGGGGGCCTTGAAGGATACCACTCCAGTCTTAAGAAGTGTGAAGTTTGCTTTTGAGAAGTTCTTCACTGTGGTCTTTTGCTGGGGTGGGGGCGGGATGTGGATCTCCAGTGAGATTAATTTATGGTCTGATCTCACCAATGAGGGATATACTTCCGGTGTGGAGCATTTTGTCCCCATGTTTGTGATGATCAGGTCTAGTATATTTTCTCCTCTTGTGGGAATGGTGACTAGTTGTTCCATAGCATTTGAGTTTATGAACTCAAGGAACCTTTGGGCTAGGGTGTTGGGGCTTGAGTAATGTTCCCAGTCTATGTTTGGGTAGTTGAAGTCACCCAATATGATGGTGTTTGGAGAGACATTCATACTCTCCAGTGTCTTCAGGAAGGCTGTGTGGGTTTCCTGAGTTTGAGAAGGTGGTCTGTAGCATGTTACAAACTGTAGGATTTAACTTAGAGTCTACTAATAGGGAAATACCCTCTGTAATGTAATTTGGGGCAGATACGGTTACACTTTTGTGTATTTTCGGGATTCCAAAGAAGGTACCTAGCTTTGGATTGTCTATATGACAGAAATCATAAAGGTCCTTCTCTAAATTACTATTCATTAAACTATCAAACAAGAAGGAGTAGATGTTTCTGTAGCTTTTAACTACTTCAGCCATGTCTGTAAGTCTGTATTCTGAAATGTTGCTTAACATTTTCTCTATACAAGCAACATAATCATCTTGATTCATTAAAACTAAGGCACCTCCTTTGTCCCTCTTCATCACTCTTATACTATCATTCTCCTGTATTTATTTTAAAGCTTTCTTCTCTTCCTTAGATAAATTATAATACATTATTCTTTTATTAATCCCATTCCCCATGGCATTTCTTATTTCACACTCACAGGCAGATTCAAAGACTTTAATTATATGCTGTAAATTAGGATTATAATGAGAAGGTTTTACATATTTAATGTTATTACTGACAATGTCTTTGAATATATAGTTCAAATTCAATGACCTTGTGTATTTTATAAGGGTTAACAAAGTATTTGCAACAGTTGCCCTCCTCGAATGCACATATTTTAAGCCCAAATTCAAAACTTTCAAATGGTTCTCATTTAAAACAAAGGTAGACAGATTTACAATGGGTATTTTTGCAAGTTTTATTTTTATTTCTCATTTTATTTTATGAATGTTTATTGTATCATTATTGTTCAAATTAGTTTTTAAAAAATCTTTCAGGTCATAATTATTATGACCTTTTAAATAGTTATTTATGGTAGAGTTGTTATTTTTGGATACATGCTCTAACACAGTATTAATACAGTGTATATTTTGTGTGTATAATTTAACAACTTTTAACGTTGCATATTTGTTCACAATCTACATCTTGTTTATACAATGAATGTGTACCTTTAAAGCACTGCTGGTAAATTTAATTAGTTAATTGATATCCAGTTTGTATAAATAGGTGGTCTTAGTCTTTTGTGTTTGTGGTTTGACAAAGCTTTTAGCGAAAGCGCTTACCCAATAAATACTTTTTACTACGTTTATCTTGGGACTGAACAGTCATTGCATTAAGATTCTCTATATATTAGAGTTTAGTTCTTTGCATAAAATTGGTGTTTTGGCGCCAACTTGAATTATTCACTTTTTTGCCTTTGGAACGTTTTATTCAAGTATTTCATCTGCTTGGAGTGAAATTTCGACAGGGAATACTGTTATTTATTTAAGATTTACAATGTTGTTTACTGGTACAAAATACCTATTCAGTTGTCTCCTTAATGTACGCGTTCTCTGACTCCTGCCCTCCTTCTCCTCTGCTAAAAAAGTCTTTATTCTGGCCCCAGTATCATTTTCATCATTAGTTTTTGTGGAGTTATTAGCAGACATTCCGTTACAAACACCAGAAGTTCCTGCTTGCACAATGTCTGTTACAGAGACGTGAGTTCCTTCACTGTTGGATAACCTAAAGTCAGGCATTATGTGGGAGTTCCTGGTTTTAGATGCATGGAATTCATTGCTATTTTTCTTAAAGGGAAAACGCCTGATCTGATTTTTTTTGTAACTTAGTTTTATCCTGATTCAAACATTTACCAGAAACACAGAAGTCTACATATGCTGTGTCATTTTCATACACAGCAGCATCTCGCCTGAGTTTATGATTTTGACAACTAATTATAGTTTCTTCATGTTTCTGTAACTCAGAAAAAAGTGAATGGTACTCAACCCATTCACCAATCTTGCTGTGATAGTCTTTAAGCAAGATTTCATCTTTTTTTACAAATTTCCTCCTTTAACTCAGTCGTGATTTTACAATTATTGTCCATGAGCAACTTCAGGAAATTGAGACCAGCGTTGTTAAAGAAATCTTTTAGTGTGACAAAAAAATCATCAGAGCTATCAACTCCATTAGGGCACTTGAAAAATCTCAAGCCCTTAGGGACCATGCCCAACTCAATACAGCGTGAAAAAATATTTATTTTCCAGGTCCAAACTTTTGTATTTTTTTTAATAATCTGCCCAAATTGTAACACGTCTCTATAAGTATGCAGTTCCATACCATTAATATGCTTTTCAGAGGATGAAAAAGGGTCAGTTTTAGTATTCAGCACTGAAGCAATGTCAGCATAAGTCTTAACTTTAGGAACTGCTTCAGAATTTTTACCTTGATCATCAGAGTGTGTGCTGAAATCAACCACCATTTTGACTTCATCTTCTGAGCTGGACCAAACTGGAATGGTATTGACCTTCTCTGGAATCATCAGTTGCAAGGTCTGCTGTAGATCTTTCACGGTTTGTAGTAGTAAAGCCAAAACATTTTGTCCACCCTCACCTGGAGTGGGATGAATGCTAACATCCAAAAATAATCTCCAGGGTGCTTAGGAACATGGAGTGTGAGTCTAAGGACATGGTTGGGGACCTATAGCAGGCTACGACCTAAATTGCTGTCTTACCCAATGTTAGCTGCACCTGAAGTATCTCTGATGCATTATGTTGGACTACCAGTCTGGTGGTGTGTGCATCCTTTATGAATATGGAAACACCATTGTCTTTGGATCTTTGGTCCAAGTTCTGGAGCCGAAATTTGTGGAATGAGTTATAGCCTGGTAGTGCAGGGGTGCTTTCTGCTACTTTGAACCAGGTCTCTGTTACAGGACAAATGTCGATGTTCTTGACTTTAAGGGTGCTTCAAGTGAGTGCATTTTGAGATTTAGACTTTTAGCATTGAGCAGCATAACCCTCAGATTGCATTTGTTTGCAGCTGTTACGATGGTAATTCGGTGCTTGGTACACCACCTAAACAAGGCACTATAAGGGTGGCAAGAGCCTTGGCCAGTATCCAGAAGCCCAGGGGTGACAGATGCAGGCCATCTCCAGCAAAGCATTGAGGTCTGTCAATCATTTCATCTCTGGCAGACAGATACTGGATCCCCTTAGAATGACACCAGAAACTTAACCAATTGTTGAAATCAATAATTTTCTGCTGGTACTGTGGTATCATTCTGGGTAATGGTAGGATGTTGCTCAGGGCAAGGGTCATACCCACCTGGGCTACATATTCCAAGAGCTCCTTCACTTCTCTTTTCATGTAGTCCAGGGAGGTACATCTCAGGTCATTCACACTCACATGTACAATGATAGAGTAGTGTTTGTACCTGTTGATGAGGGACCTGAGTGCATGCGTTATGTGGTGGATCCTGGCACCTGACAGGCAGCTGACTGTTACCTTCTCCTTCTTCACCCTATTGAGTGGGACATCAGTGTGCCTCACTATCGAGTCACCTATGACTAGTGTGTTGGGCATGCTGTTTTGCCTTAGGGGCTTTAGTTGAGTGTCACACTGTTTAGGAGAGTTATGTGTCTCGTGATTAGTATTGTGTTGTGCTGGTCGAGTGCATTTCTGCCTTGGAGGTCTCTGCTGTTTGGGTAGATTTTTATTGATAGCCTCTGTAAAGATGGGTGTGTGGTTTGTGTTTTTATGTGAAGGCAGTGCTGGTGTGTGTTCTGGAGTGCTATATGTTCCATGTGGTGTGGTGCAAGTGTTGACCTTCTCCTTTTGATCAGCTATTCCAGTCTTGGCTGGAGAGTGCGTGACTTCCACTTTGGATATATAAGTGCATCTCTTGCAAGTCTGAGTGTTGGGAGGTAAGAGGACAGGGTTGTCGGTGTACATGAGTCAGTTGGTGCATTGCTTCAGGATGCCCAAGTTCACCAGGTTAATAGGAGAAAGCACAGGGAACTGACCTTTAGACATGCCTGGAGGGGTGGGCATTAATAATAAGTACTGGATCTATTTCCTTGTAGAAAGTTAAGTGCTGGTAGCACATTTGTCTGCTACAATAATTGCTACAAGAAGTCTGGTAAAGTGCTATACTAATAAGCTACTAAAAGTGCAGGAGAAGAGAGAACTAGCAGATCTAAGGGAAAAATTGAATAGCAGACTTTGGCACCACTCATAAGCTTACAAAAAGACCTGGATAGAGCAAATCTGTATTTGGACTAGACTAGTTACAGGAAAGGTGGGAAACAAGTGCAAACATGGGCTTTTAAACCAGAAAGTTGAAAGAAATGGAAAAACTGCCCTAATGGCCAATAAACTGCAATTTCTGGGCCAGAAACCACTCTTGTGGTAAATAGACTACCTAGTGCTTACCTTTATCACTGATAAGCTAGAAGGCTTCCCTCCAACACAGAAAGGCTTGGGGGGCTCAGAAGCTTACAAACAGTCCTGGATACATCAAACCTGTATCTGGACTAGACTAGTTACAGGAAAGGCAGGAAACAAGCTTAAAATGCTTATTTATTTATTTATTTTTACAGAAAAAGCAGCTAAAACAACACTAAAAACAATTAATTTGATTATTTCTACACACATGAGGCTGAGTCTACAGTGTGCATTTCTTCCATGCCGACCATCACAGTCAGTCCTTGATCAAGACTTTGATATCTATACTGCTTTTTTTTGTTTTGGTGTACTTTTATCTGTCTTTTACTGATTTTCTCATTACATGTGCTACTTTTTTCTTATATGACCATTTGTTCTCCCCAGCTTGTCCATTTCATTCAGCCCACTTCGCCCTCATACACTTTCCATTTCTCCTTGCCTAGCCATTCATTGCCCTCACCATACGTTCATCTCTTCTTCCTCCCCAACAAGCTGATACAGCCCACTTACTAGTGATTGGCCCCATTTCCACCATACTATGGCCAGTCACTTTTCTTACACGAACACCTTTAATCATTTTCATGCTCTAGGCCATGACTCTTACTGGCTCCATGTTCATTTTTAGATTATCACATTGACTGCTACTTCCTTACCCACATTACACCATTTGATAGCTTAAAACCACCAATACTGGCCCATTATTTATTTTTTCTTACCCTATCAAAAGACACCACTTTTAATTTTATTCTAATTAAAATTACTTCACTATGCAAATGTTATGCCTATAAATATGGTAAAATCTACTGTATTGCCACAGCACTCATTTGACCAAGAAAATAAATAAACTTTGTGTTCTATGGCTGTCTCTATGGATATGGTGTTTAATTTATTTTATTTTTATTTTTACCATTTTTACTCATCTATTTGCTTTCTCTTAACTTCTGCTATATTTTGCTTGGCTACCAGGGCATTCCTGCTCTGTTTATTGTTTCAATTGAGTTGTGACCATGTCTGATAAACCCGAAGAGGCAACAAGCTCAGAATATTTCAGAGCTAGCCCTTTGCATCTACAAGTGTTGGGAGTATTGTTTTTTTTTCTTATGCCATTAAACCTGTTGACTGTGTGCCACTTTCCACTGGCTGTCTCATACATGCAACTGTTAACATCATCAGCCATTCTGCTTCTGATATACTTTAAATTTATTTGGTATAGTGGAACAGTTTATTTCTACTGTTGACCCTATAAAGAATGAATTCATTATATTACTAATCAAATGTTTTTGTATACTACTGTATGCTTTTGTTAGGAGGCATAGAGGACACGTAACATGCACATTCTGTTAATTGTCATTATCTGCAGAACTGGATTGTTCACTTGTTAATATTAATTGTCATTACATTTCAGCATTCAGTTCTCTATGTGACTATGTTACTATTATTAAACCAACCTTCCTTAATAGATGTCTGTTGATGCTGCAGACATGGATAATAGCCAGTGTCCACAACAGTTCTTATTTATGCCATTGCCATCATCATCTGTGTCATAATCATGTATAGCATGAAGTTATTCTTCATCGGGTGTTAAACGGATAACTGTGACGGCCCCTCCTCTGTACTGCCAATAGCAGTATAGAGGAGGGGCTGTCACAGTTATTTTTCATCGAGTGTTAAACAGATAACTCTGACAGCCTCTCCTCTGTACTGCTACTGGCAATTGCATTCTCCCTTGCCTTTGCCCTGGCATGTCCTCATATCATTGGCCCTGCTATTGCACTTTGTTATTGTGTGAATCCTTCCACCAGCAGCATTTGTATCCATAACAACTTGGATTCAGACCTTTGCTCTATCAGATAGTTTGGGTCCCCCTTTTCCCAGAAGCACTTGCCTTATGCCCTGAGGGCTGCCCTGAGGATGCAACAGTGTGCCACAGTCATGCACTGAAAGTTTTGATTAAATCACCAAGAAAAAAAAGCAACGAAAGCATGTTTACCTTCATCACTTATAAGTAATTGATCTGAGTACAAAATCAGGTTCAGTGACCCAATAACCATATTCACATACACATGCAAATTCCCAGACCAGCAAGTTATAACTTTATGTTGTAGTAATCAGTGCAGCATCATCAACATATACTAGTCTTGCAAAAACTTTGATAACTGACTTACATCCTTACCCTAAGGCTGTCTTGCCATTTTTTATTCAGGAGTGACACTCAGAAATCCCCCTGTAAAGTATCATGCATCCTGACACAACATTGTGCTTGAAAGTACCTCAGAATGCAATCACTTTACATTATGTACTTGTATCATGTGTAAAATAACCACTAAATATCACCAAATCAATTTCCAAGATATCATTTACATTGTCTTTATTATTTTATTATTTATTATTTATTATAATTTCTAAAATGTTATTATTTGCTCCTTACTTGAGAGGGTTAGCGGTTTCCTAAACTATTTGCTTCCTATACTGGGTAACTGCAAGTTAATATGGTGGTAAAGAACTTGTTCATGTAACTTCAGGGTCATTTATGCATTTTATATACAAATTAGAATGTTTTACACTCACATCTATGAAACAAGACAATACACAAGTGTGTAAGGCAACATATCCATGCAAATGGACCTTGGGTAAAAATGAACACACTGCAAAAAGTGGCAGAGTCTGCAGCTATCCCCAGCTGTCCGTGTGAAATCATGAGCAAACCTAGTAGTATTCTATTGGTCCTATGATTAGAAAAGGGAAACTGGGTTCAGATACTGCTGAGTCTGCATAATAATAAAGACTAATCCATGCCTATTTTGCATACTCTGTCAGACCTCATCACTTCAAATCACTCAGTAGCTAATATAAATTTCATAATGATACACACATGAAGATTTATTTATACAGAAAAATGGGGATTAGAACCGATACAATACTGCAAAAGGAATTCTTAAAAATGATTAAGGCATGACATCCAGGGTTATTGTTATAATAAAGATAAACATCCTTGAAGCACAGAAGCAAAAACAGATGTAAGCAACTTTAAAAGTAATGATTACATAACTGAATTTTATTCAGCATGGAAATAAAATGTGAATGCATTCCATTTTTTAAAAAAAGGTTATATGACAAAGCATTTTGAAAAAGCAAACATGAATAATAGCATTGCTATGTCTAATTCCCCTGCTAGTTAACTGGGTTTGGTTAAGGTGATGTCACACCCCAAAGGGTATGGTTCTAAACCTACAAACCACAGCTTTGCACTCCATTTCTTCATTATGGTACTGGTACTTCGAGACATGGCATCACCTTTGAAGGCACAAGAACAAGTTCTGAGCTGATCTAACAGAGACCAGAATTATGCTCCACCTTCTCAGGGATTCATACCTGGAGAAAGTAAAGTCCTTTGTATGTGGTTTGGACAGAAAAAAAAAAAAAACTGACGTGGCAGGAGATTAGTGAGCATCTATCATTCCTACTTTCCTATTCCTCTCTCCTACACCCTCTTACTTACTTACCACCCAAGCTTACCTCTTGTATAAAAAAGTGTGAAAAAATAGAGGTTCTAGCAACACCAAAAACATAATGTACCTCCAATCCCACCTCCTCCAGAACAACCTTCTTTGTTTTTCCTTTGATATTTCCCTCAGTTTCCCATGTCTCCTTATTTCCTATCTTCCCTGTCCCTCTCTTTAAAGAAACAAGGTATCCACATTAGGATAACACCATTTAACCCATTTAAAGTCACTTTAATTTTTTCAAACAAAGATGTGCTGTCCACAGCTTGCCTTAACTACTTTAAGCATGCTTACACATAGCTATTTTTGTCCACAATATCCAAAAATATGGAAAAGCATATAACAATTAATGTTTTCACATAGTACCTTACATATACTTAAGGATTAACATCTGCTACTTTACAAGTTTACAGCAAGTAGGCAGTTTTTGTGAATAAGTTCGGAATACTGTATTTGCATAGAGGGTTAGCAGTGCTCTTCATAAATAACATCTATACATGTGCAAATCTTGGGCCTATGAATACCACCATTTGACAGGATATTCAATAGTAGTTCCTCAATGCTGAGAAGCTCTATTTGACATCTAAAATGTCAAGTCAACAATAGCAGAAACAATTTCTTAAATTACATTATCGCTAGAGTGCTTTTTGAGATCTGTTGCTCTAAAAAAAAAGATAAATATAACATACTTTATTGCTAAAAAGCTTGATGAAAATCCAGGCAAGGGTAATAGTATATAAAGACAAAATGAATTCTCTGGGTGGTGTAATAGATAAACCCAGAGCAGAAGAATGATATTAAAAAAAAATAAAAAGTAAATTAAGAGGCAAATGCTAACAGTTTTGAGTCAAAAACAAGAAGCTTCCATCAAGAATGCTGTAAACGTATGATGTTATAAGCAGAATGGGCATATGGGAAAAAAATAAAACAGAAAAAAGTGTGGAATATGTGGTCATGGACATACCTGCATGGAAAGGGCTTCTGAGGTAATGAGGTGGTGCAGTGAAAAAAAAAAGCCTATTGTTTGTAATGAATGATAATGCCAGTGAATTTAAGAGATTCTGTAAGTGAGAGTGAAGATATCGGGAGTAATAGAATTTGGACTAGAACAGTACTTCATAAACTTACAACTTAATGGTCACCATTCTATCCTGGGTATCAATGAAATCAGTGGAAAATCCATTGAGAGGATACAACATAGATCTGCTAATTTGTCTTGAGACTTACAGCCAAATGCCACAAGAAGCATTGGATTACTGCAGGGATAATAATGGGCTATAACCTGAAAATGTAATTCCAGGAAGGAGTCTCATGAATTTAAGTTCAGAGTCAACAAAGGGAAGAGAAGTGATGAACAAAATTAACATGCTGAGTAAGAAGACATCTAAAGAGGTGGCTTGCAGGTCTGAAGTCTATCAAATTGTTTTCTGATTTTGTTTGAAACATTTAAATTCTGCTTATCATCTAATTCAAAATGCTTTTATAATAGACACCTCTCTAATAGTAGATACATGCAAGAGAAATGGAGGACATTTCTAGATATTAGGACACTTTCTGTTATCAGTTTTTGCAGAGCCAGAATATTGCAAAATTAAACTGAAGTTAAGCTTAATGTTTGAATTCACCTGTGGAGGTATTTGATAATTACACCGGTG
This sequence comes from Protopterus annectens, assembly GCF_019279795.1. Classification (NCBI taxonomy): domain Eukaryota; kingdom Metazoa; phylum Chordata; order Ceratodontiformes; family Protopteridae; genus Protopterus; species Protopterus annectens. The sequence goes on along the minus strand of NC_056734.1, from coordinate 949,311,832 downwards.
AAATAAACATTCTCTCTCTCTTTTTTTTTTCCATTTTTTTGTCCCCCACTGCCTGACAAGTTATCAGCCTCCTCTCAACCAATGGACCTATTTGTCTCCCATCACAGGCAAGAGAAAGGTTCAGTTATTCTGCTTGCACCCTATTTTGTGCCAAGGAAGATCGTGGAAAAATCCCCAAAATATGGGTGGAAAGGGTTCCTGGATCAGACTGAATTTATGTTGGCTTTATCACTATTTTAATATAACTGAAGTTTAAATCTGAGTCTGTGAGAAAATGCATATAAATATGTGTCAGAGAAGAGGGACATGCCTCAGTCCCAAGCAGTATGGCATGAGTCTTACATCTTCGGAATGATTTATAAATCAAGATTGTAGATGTGGATTTAAGTTAGATTCTTAGAATGCTGCTGTTTTTTTCTTAAATGAATAAAGTAATTATGCATTCCTCTTTTTACCAAATAATGTACAAAGGTAGATTTCCAGTCCTCATTTATGCCTTTGAAGGGTGAGGTATATATGCAAAAGCTTTAGGTGTATATGATAATGAAGTATATTGAGGAAAATATATTATTTTGATAGAACACAGCAGCTTTTACCCTGATTGGGTTCCGTATGATGAAACAAAGCAGCATTTGGACAGTTTGACAAACCTTGGCTATATCTGTAATGAATTAATACTGCATAAAACACACTGTCCCATTATGATGACAAAATTCACCCATGCAACACTTTTCTAGCAGTCTAAGAGCCTGCAAGGCTTGGTGAGAAAGAATGCACTTCTGCATGTTATTACCAAGAAGAGGTTCAAAGTAGCCAAGGAACATCAGACAGCAGTTAGGAGTACCAAATCATAAACCTAAAAATGGTTGTGTAAGTGCTGGCTAAAGAGCCAGAAGTACTTAAGAAATCTAGCATAGAAGGAGTGAACAAGGAGAGAATATTACACAAATGATTTCAGAATGATGCAGATGATGGCTGCTCAAGAAATCCATGATCGACTGCCTCACAAGAAATGTAGTGAACAAAGCACAAATTCATGATGGCTGCCTAAATATACCATTCAGCTCTTTGTAGAGAGAAGAAGAACAAACAGACAGAGAGACAGACAAGACTGAGTAGAAAAAAAGTAGAGTGTGTAGAAAAAAACATAATCAGAGAGTTGATGACAATTAGTTGGTCAAGTGTGAGTCAAGAGTCTGGTTAAGGTGCCTGAAAGGAGGGTAGTTTTGTGAATTGTAGAAGAAAGGAGTGCTAAAGAAGATACTTAGCAAATTAGCACCATTTCTGATGGAAATTAAATGGAAGTGATTCTAATACTGAAGGGAAATGCATAAAGACAAAATGAAAAGGGTACAGACAGAAGAGTTAACGGGGATGAACCATGCAGCAGCTGGAAAGCAGGCACTGATGTAGAGGAAAGACATAATCAGAGGTTGTGAAAAATTGAATGACAGTAGTGGGATATTGAAATGATGGCACAATAGACAGAGGACATGGGGTAATAGGAAAAGCTAACTATTAGGTCCAGAGTCCCAGGGATAAAACAGCCAGATAACACTGGTGGAAATGTGTTGAGGTATTGAAGTTTGATAGACAGAAATATAGGACCATACTGCAGACGTAAACTGGAACACAAGTGGATATGCTTTGCCAGTGTAATGTTAACAAGGCTGTTTTGGAACCTAAGAATAAGAATGAAGGGGTAAAGAGGGACTCAGTTCTAGCAAGGAGGATGTGGCAAGCAGTGGAGTGGGGTGGGGGTAGTAGGCTAGTCAAGCTTAAAGAAAAGGACAAATGACCTATATGGACAATGGTAAAGGCTGCAATAAAGATTTACATCTGTGCTTGAGTGCAGATATAATTTCTTTATTAATCACTCTGCATCACCATCCTTTTGCATCACCAATGTGTTTCTGCTTGGGTTAAGTCACTTTAACTCGGTCACACTTATTAAAATTAAATTGCACATTGCTTAAACTTTTGTTTCCTAATGAATGATCACTTTCAAACTTGACATGTCACAACATGTTGAAAAAAAAAGGATGATTTCAAAAGTCATCGTTCTTAAAAGAAAGCAAATCTGCCATGAGTATTAATAGTGTAATGACCCCCCCCCCCCATATTCTTACAAATATGCTTCAGGATGGACAACCTAGTAGGGGAGAACATTTTTCAAAACTCTGTGTTATTCCCACAATTTAGTATGCATTAAACAATTATGTTTTAAAAAAATAGCTACTGTCTCAAAGTGCTCGACTTACCTGAGTAATGACCCCATATCCAAAACTAAATCTATGGGGGGAAAACAGACTATATCCCACCACTGACATATAGCCACTCTTCTTTGAGATACCAAAAAGCATTAAACAGGATAGGCTAGGAAAAGTAGGCATGAGAAAATACATAGTCATTTGGTCTAACTCATTACAGCCTAGTAATGTCTCCAGGCACTTCTGCAGTTATGTCCTACTAATGACCCTAAGCAGCACATAGTTATTGTTCATATTTACATTAATAATTCCAAACCATGCTACATACAAGACTTCAGGAGATTTCATTTTAAAGTTTATATGATGGGAAACACAACTGTACTGATGACTGACCTCTGTCTTGCGCAAAAATACATATTGAGTATTTGTATGGTATTTATTTTTATTGCAATAATTTTCATATTTCTCTAAATATCTAAACAATCAAGTGACACAGAAAGAGCTGCTTAACCTCATTTGAAAAATCACAGCCATATGAATAAAATGTTGCTATCAGTTGTATGTGTTGCCTGAATGGTTACTGAGATATAAGCTGTTTATGCAACATTATATAATTCATATTTGCTGTGGTTATTGTGGCTTATAAAATTCAGCTTTAGAATTAGAATTGAATTAGTGCAACCATTGTAAAGGTAAAAAACACAAACCTTGGGGAAATGAAGGAAAGAAGCAGGTACTTGTTTCATAGCAAACAATAATTGATATAACTCCAGCAGTATTCAGCAAAATATTGATTTAATTCCAGCAGTGAAATATTCACAATCTTCCAGCAAAAATTGATTAAAAACAGTAGTGAAATATCTACATAACAGCAAAACAAAAAAAGGTATTTAAGCACTTTCGTTTGTTCACTATTATATTGCAAAGTCAAACTTCATCAGAAATACATGTCAGGCAGATTGTCATTTACAGTTTTCTAGTAACAGTTATGGCTCTAGGAAATGAACATTTGTTTGAAATTGGAAGCAATAACTTCATTTCTTTAAAAGCTTCATGCTATGCCCACTAGGTGTGTATAATCTCAGATGGTATAGTGGTGCAGCAGTTTGCGTTGTCACCTCACAGCAAGAGGTACTCTGGTTTGATTTTCAGATGGGATGCCTTCTGTGCGGAGACTGCATGTCCTCCCTGCTTTTGTTTGGGTTTTCTCTGGGTGCTCTAGTTTCCTCCCATGTTATAAAGACATGCATCTAGAGCAGTTCTCCCCACGCCTCTGCTGAAAATTGTCTTGTTCCAAGTCAGACTTTTCCATTAAACAAATGTTAAATAAATAAATAAAACTCTAAAAGGATCCATTGAAGGGAATCAGTTAAGAGCTGCATTAATTAAAGAACTTGATCAGTATGATTCCTAAATACTCCGTCATTCATTGGTCCAATTACTGTGTGTTCCACATGGCCCTGTACAAAACCTCTACTATATATGGCACAAATGTTCCTTTATCCATTATTTAAGGTTGGAGAAAAAGCCATCCCAACCAAACTGGAAAAGATTTACCTTTAGATAGTATGAAAAGTAAAATAAATGTTTGTAAGGCCTGCAACCTCTAATCTATATGCAAAGCTAACATTTTTTGACATCTCAATAAGATTGGTTGTCATGACTTCTTAAATGCTAAACCCTCAAATATCAAATTGTTGAAGATTTTAAAAAAATATAACTAATCCCTTTTCAAGTCTTCAGAATGTCACCGTATTATTCTGAATTAGGACCTTATAAGACGTAATTATAAGTGATTTTTCCAGTAGGACTTAATCCAGTAGAGCCTGTACCTGAAAGCTATCCGTGCTCCTTTTAAAAGGTGTCTAACACATGGGAGCCAGGTGTCCTCTCCTCTGGAACAAGAATTAGAACATTTCCTTAACCAACTGAACTTTCTGAAGCTTAACCAAACCCAACGAGAATCTACCATTACACAGCAAGAACTATTAACTGCTATAAGCCATTTTAAACCAAACAAAACTCCAGGCCCAGATGGGTTGACAGTGGAATTTTACAAAACCTTCAATCAGAAACTCTCTAAAATCTTACTTTAGTTATTCAACAATATAAAAGACTATAACATTACAGATAGGCACCTTAACTCCTCTGAAACTATTTTATCCTCAAAAAAACACACAGACCCTAAAAATCCCTGAAACTATAGATCCATTTCCCTGATTAACTTAGATATTAAAATCTTTGCTATAATAATGGCTAACAAGCTAAAACCCATTATAACCAGCATCATGTCACCCACTCAATCAGGGTTTATACAGTACAGACAAATCTATGACAATACTCTTATAGTAGATGCAATGATAACTCTTTCTAATTTAAATCATACACTGCTATTTGCCCTGGCAGTTGATGCATCCAAGGCATTTGATAGACTAAATTTAAGCTTCCTCCTCTTGCTTTTACCCCAGTTTGATTTCCCATACTTTCATTCATTATGTTAATATACTATATACTAATGTTCACACTTCTTTACATATCAAAAACAACTCCCCCCCAGATATCTATAAAGAATGGAACAAGACAAGGATGCCCATTATCCCCATACCTTTTTAATCTATACATAGACAACCTGTTTGTACTCATTATACAGAAAACTTTACACCACATACTGATCCTTTACAATACCAGGATTGCGCTTCCGGCTTTTGCAGATGATCTAAAGCTTTACTTTACATTACCTAATTCTGTCTCACACAAAATATTAAAATCCATAGATACTTCCTCTAAATACTTTAATTACAAATTAAACCTAGAGACATCCATGATCTTCTCAATCAGCCAACCATATCAATTTCTTACCTATACAGTGCCATTGGAAATCAAAACAAATAATTCCCTGCAGTTCTTAGGTATAAACTTTTGTCTAGAATCAAAACCATGCTACCAAAGCAATATTACCAAGCTCTACTCAACAATACAACAAGATATCCATAGATGGAATAAACTCCAACTTTTTTTTCTATCTAAAGTGGCCATTGTTAAGATGAACATCCTACCAAATCTGTTATATGTTTTTAATGCATCAAGTATACGAGTGTGCAATATATCCTTTAGGACTGTATACTCCACCGTATCCAAATTTATATAGTCACCTAAATCGATCAATTGCATACAAAAAACTGATATATTTGAAGAATCAAGGAGGGCTGAATCTCCCTGACTTCAAAATTTACTATGATGTTATTAATTCTAGCAGACTTGTGGTTATTTTTGATCATATCCCAAACCAAGATATATGGACACCGTGTTGGATTATACTCCTATATAATTATGCTAAAAGTATCAGTTTCAATCCTAAAGCCCTTCCTTTCATTAACAAGGAGACTCTAAAAAATATCAAGCTACATATAACTTTAAAAAAATAAAATAAGTAATTTCCAAATAAGCATTACTACTTTAAACCTTTCCAGGGCCTTCAATACCCTACAACCATTACATCTTAACACAAACCTTAAACTTAACAACAGAATGCTTAACCTTAATAAGTTGACATAAATGTATGTAAAACTCTTTGAAAGGCAATTTCAGTGAAAAAGAGAATGATCTCAAACACATACAAACTCATTTTATTGATCCAATACCAAAATGAAGTCCTCATTTCCAGCTATTTGACTGACCTAAATCAAACAATTACATTTAACCAAAAAATCTGATCTATTCAAATAACTTCAAACTAATCCCCTTTAAAAACTGAGATATAGACAACTAATGGTCTTGAACAATGTCTATTGTAGCCCAGCCATTTTAAAAACATTTAATCCCACAACTTCCCCAGTCTGTTCATACTGTGATTATCAAAAGGCAGATATTCTACATATTTTTGGAGCTGTAAATGCTCCTTCAAACTCTGGTGCTCTCTAAAAATCAGACTGCAAAATATGAGCTATGAGATATCAACCATCTCGTGGAAATTCACTATTCTACATATCTCTCCCCTGGGCTTGACAAAGCTGCAAATACACATACTTATTACCCTTTTTTCCTTAATTAAACTTGATATTACTTTGAACTGGAGGGACAGATCCCAATTCTCCTGGAAAGGGTTTAAACAAATGGCAATGGAACCTATTATTGCACATAAATACTTAAGGCATAGCCAAAACTATATCCGCCCTATTTAGATTACTAGAATTCACTTTTTTACCTCATATTATACTAAAAGAATAACACTTATTTCAATTCCTTGAGGAATGGGATTTACTCTCAAAATTAATCGATATATTATCTTTGTATTTATCTTGTAACTTCTCTCAATGAAGGACTCTATTCTTTTATTAATTACATTGATTTTAATGACTAGACCATGTAAGATCAAATGTGTACTTTGTATAGATAGGTAAATAGCACATTTGTACATAGTTTTGTTAATACTACATTACTTGTTGGCATTTATTAATGATTGCTGTTTAATTATGTCTGTCCTCTTATTGACATATCATTTTTGGTGTTATTTGCACTTTATTCATGAAATATAATAAAGATTTTTTTTAAAAAAGTGTCTAACACTTTGCTTATCTTATCTTTATAGTTAACTTATTCCACCTTTTAATAGGCCTATCTTTTAAAAGCTTCTCTGCTGTTTTATTTTGTATTACTGTCTACTTAACAGACAAATATCTTGGTAATAATATTGTGGGTAGAAAAGGTGATGCCAAGATAATTTGTCTGAAAGCTGGTTCCATTGAGTTTTTATATAACAAATGTATGTCCCCGCAATAAATAATAGTGCAACAAATACATATCTTGCCTACAAAGATGTTCTTGATATCTTTTTCCTCTTGATGAACAAATTTGTTTTATATATTTTCCATATACACTTTCAAGACACTTTATATTCTCAACAATATATTAAACCAACAATAAATAAATAAATAATGAAATAAAAACTCCATATTCTGGTACATGTCTTTAATTCTCATATATACAGACAACACAACTTCACTCATCCTAGATATGACAAAACATGAAATAGCTCTCATAACTTTTGTAACTTCAAAGCATTTTCTAGCAATTTTTACTCAGATAATCACATTTTCCAGCCACCCATATACCTGAATCAGCAAACTATATGCATTTGAGAATAATACCATCCTGCAGTCGATATAGCAACACTCAACATTCCCACAAAATGTATGACCCAACATTTCATGCAAATAAAGGATTCCTTGTTTGTGCTCGATAATGTATAAAAGCTCATCAACATGCTTCCATATTAAAGACTGATCAAAGACATTAGCCACTACAGCAGCTATTTTACAGTGTCCACAAACTTGTCTGTCCAATATATCCTGCTTACTGGGAAGGTAAACATGACATTGAATGAGAAAGGTCCCAAAACTGACCCATGCAGGGCTCCTTACATTAATTCATACTCCACAAAGATCATCCCTTCAAGTTTCACTATAGACTTAAACCTTCTTAGTCAGTTGGAAATATACTTTACTTGGAAACAATTAAAGGCCCACTTCTAAATGGCTGTAATAACTGATCTTTGATAGAATTAAAATCTTTGGCCAAATGAAAAATGTGATCTCAACAGGACTGTCTATCTCAAAAACTTTTAACCTCAAAACAAAAATAAAATTAGATTAGCGTGTGAATGGATTTGCATTTTTTTTTCTTTTTCTTTCATACTTATTTCACTCTCATGCATTTATGTTGTATATTTTTTATACATTTATTTGATGTTTTTAGTTTTCTCTTACCATTGTATATAATTTTGTGAATGATATTTATCAACTGTTGTAATTTGTATTCAGTGGAACTTGTATCCCCAGGCCAACACTGACACAAATGCCAATAAATTAGCAAAATACCTCTCCTTGGTAAAGGCACATTTGATTACCTCACTATAAGTAGATTTTGTTCCAGACATCTTCACATTGTTCTCATATATTCTTTGCCTGCAATACTAATAAGTCTAATAGGTCTAAAATATTCAGTATTACCTCTCCTGTTACCCCTGTATATTTATTGCATGTGCAATTTCTGTTTCTCAGGAATATAGAATGCAAAATGCTTTGGAACATATACTGTAATGGGAGATGCAAACATACTACTTTAATTTATTGAGTTCTGAAGAAAAAATATCTAATTTTAGTAATTGCTTGTTTAACTCATTTTCTTTTTATCTTGAGGTACTTAGGATTATGGATTGTACTCTGGTGTATTTTATTACAAACAATTAACCCTTATTTTATGCAACCTTAATTTTAAATCTTGAACAATAGCTAAAGTACTATAAGATTAGATCATGAATTGAGTTGCAGATCAGTTAAAAAACAATATCATCGGAAAATAGATTTTTTTTTTGTCTAATGTTCCCCTACATAATCCTCTAGTCTGACCTGCCTAGTCAAGTAGTTAAAGGCTCAATAACAGGTGGAATTCAGGAGACGAGACAGCAGGCAACCTTGATGTAAATACCTAGCCAAGCACCAAGCCTCAGACACCATTGCTGCTATCTTAATTTTAATTCAACATCTTATATTTAAAGACTGGAAGTCACCAGGAAGTCCAATTGGTGTAAGAATTTCCACCATAAATTATCATCATACTTTTCCACATCTATACTAACAGTTGTTAACTTGTTTTGAGAGCCCTTAGCTTTACCTAGCAAATGCGTGATTTTTATCGATTGCTCCTGATTCTGAAAAAAAAGACATTACAAGGTTTGTATGTCCACATTCTGTCATAACTTGAAATATGCTTTCATCTGTTTCTTCTATTTTTTTTTCTCAAAACCTCAAAAGAGGATTTTTATTTTACATGTTAGAATTCTTTTGAGTATGAAAAAACTGGAGTGTGAAGAATGGCAGTTATGACTACTTTAGGATGCACTCTGATGACACCAGGGTAGTGTAGCTTTCTGTTTTGATCTGATACTTGTTAATATGCTTGAATCACTTGATTCCTGATTATGGTTACATTTCCCGGGAAGTCCCAAGTCAGATCATATAAGATGTTCTGGTCACAGCTTATTAAAATGCCATGTAGAAAATGCCCAGTACATAGTATTTAAAATGTACAGGAGGTACAGCGTGAAACAACATGGCTGACATAATGCTTATGGTACTTGCACAAGGTACAATGTTCCATCCTGATGTCCAGCCAATGTCTGTGTGGAGCTTGCATGTTCTCCTTTGTCTCTTTGGGATTCTTCCCAAAAATATTCTGGGTGTTTCCACCTCAAATCACCCAAGAATGGTATTGCAAATAGCAGTGCAGTTTCTTGAAGTTGTCTATCTGGGGTAAGATTTGTGTAGACCATCCACTTTGAGCATTAACTTTAGTGCACAGCACCATCTAGATAGGATAATATAGATCACAAACTGTGACTCATGTAAGGGATAGCCACTCAATGGTTCAAAAACTGTATCTTGGTGATTTGGTCACATTGACTGTCACAAAAATCGGCATGGGTATTTCTTGGAGATAAATAGTTGAGAACTCAGCCTACTCTGACATACACCAGGGACCCATGCTAATGATGGGTACCTACCATAAAGCTTAGCAGCCATGAGTCAATAAGCTACTGGCTGGTCAGTGTCCAATTTGGATTGTCTGAGATCACTCTTTTGAGGGAAAGCTGGACATCAATCAAGGAAATCTGCCAGACATATGCACTAAAGATTTCTATCCTCAGTAAAGATTCACTGACAGGATGCAAATTAGAAGTGGATGACTTGATAGTTTGAACTACCTGAGTGGAGTGTTTGATGGTGTGATGAGCCCTCTTTACCTCAGAGCAGTAACTAAGGAGTCTCAAGCCTCACCACTGTCACCGGTAAAGGGGGGGGGGTATTCCTAAAAGCAGGGATAGAAATATACAATTTCACCTATGAGTACACCAAGAACATATTCTTAGCCTGGGACTGGATTATATGCTTCACTCCAGATCCCCAAATGAGTCTCTACCCTAACCACTGCAGAGCACTGTGTCCCAGTTCTATGTATCTGACACACTCACTGTTAAATATCTGATATTCACATCTACACAAACTCTTGGGAGAGACTAACACAGATTTACCTGCTGTGTTGCTTTGCTCAGATTACAAGGTAATGACTCCCACTAGTCAAATACCACACTACCTTTCAGAAGGGGTTTTCAATTATATTGGGTAAAATAGATATTGAAACAAATGGTAGCATGTATCCCAAGCAGGAAGGATATTTGGAGTGACTCTGGTGTTATCACAATAAGCATAAACATGCTCAGGTTATTAAACATATTAACTAAATAGCCAGCCACTGTGAGATGTAGTAAAACATTTAGTAATAAATAAATGGATTTAAAACACATAAATGCAGAAGAATTGATTCCAATAAACATCAGAGTTTCACACACAGGAAATATGAAAATAATACTGTAGGATAGATATTCCATTCATTTTAGAAAAACTCTAACTAACTAGCTGTAGTTCCCTGGCTATCTGATTGATTAAATGTCCCTGTCTAATCTAAATAATTCAGCAAGGCAAGATTATACTCTTACTTCTGCAAGGCAAGATGAGGATTTATGTCCACACTGCAGTATGTTGTCTGTCCTCAGCGACTGGAACAACTGGACTACTACTGCTGAACAACTCTGGGAAAAAAACTGTACAACTGACTCAGAAACTGCTTTAATAGCAGATTTTTTTAAGTAACAGGAAGCTGCTATGACAATTGTACTCTGTCATATCAGACTTTGAAAAGTAAACAAAGAGCTACAGTGAAGATTCTATTCTCCCAGCCCTGGCATATAATGACATCACATCTAGGTCAGCTGACTCTGGCATAACATACATTCAGAATTCTCTTTAAAAAATACACATTTGGCCAGGGAGAAGAACACCATTTGACATTCAAACATCTCACATAAATCAGAGTGATAATCAAAAGACATAAACTCATTTACAAAATTATAGCTAGTCATGCTGGCATATGTTACACTGGGTAATTTACAATTATTTACAAAACTGCAGCCACTCATGCTGGCACACATCACAATATCTGATATCCTCACAGAGGGAACAGAAAGTTTGAATGAGCAGGTCAGATCTAGAATCAGATGGGCTGCAACCAAATGGCACAGTTTGTCAGAGGTAGGGAATGACAGAAGAATTACAAAAAAAATGAAAAGTAAGGTATATAAAACAGAGGTATGAACAGTACAACTGTATGGAACAGAAACCTTGTCAGTGAAGCCAGAGAAGTTGAGCAAGCTAGAGGAGATGGAGGTAAACTACCCAAAATAGTTGGCAGGATGCAGAATGTGGGACATGTGAAGAAATGAAGAGATTAGAGCAGAAACCCAATAAACTGCAATTGCAGACAGAGTCAAAGAGATCAGATTATGGTAGTTCATGGCACATGTGTACGAAATCAGAAAGTTGTTTACTGAAGATTTAGGACAGATGGACATAATATATGGGTAAACAAGGGCATTAAGCAAACAGAAGGATGGAAAGTGTGTGAAGACAGTCTGTGACAGTCAGGCCTGGCTATTAAAGAAGGTAGGAGAATGACACTGAATCAAGAGAATTGGTGAAAGTTAACACAACATCTCGATGCCATATAGAAAATGAGAAAAAGGAGGTTGGTGATGATCTAAGTATTGGATATATAGAAAAAATGCACCATGTACATGAACAGTTTGTCTTTGCAGTAGCTATGCAAAAATGGTATAATCATGATACACCTAGATAAAAACAGAAAATTTGGCATCTCCACGCTAATGAAAATTACCTGCCAGAATTTGAATGACCACTGCAGACTACAGCTCATTGCTACAGGTGGCACATGTATTTAATTAATTAATTAATTAATTAATTAATTAATTAATTAATTAATTGTTTGTTGATTTTGTTAGCTAGTTAGTTATTTTATTTTCTGAAAAGCCTATGGTATGTTGAGTTGTTTACTGAAGATTTAGGACAGATGGACATAATATATGGGTAAACAAGGGCATTTAGCAAACAGAAGGATGGAAAGTGTGTGAAGAAAGTCTGTGACAGTCTGTAACATATGCCAGCATGACTCAACCTCAAGAAAACCAACCTCAACAAACTGGCAACCTGCTATAATAACATTGCCCGCTTCGCTACCGGTAACCCCTACAGAACCCATCACTGTCTTAACTTGAAACTACTAGGCTGGCTAGAGTTTCAGAACTATCTTGCAATACCTCAACTCACTATTGCCCATAAAATACTGTACCAACCAAATAACACCCCTATACTCTCACAACTCTTAATCCCCTATAACAATTTTAGCTGCTTCCGCTCTTCTAGTAAACTCTTGGCTAGTTCTATAAAATCAAATAACACTGCTGGTGACTCCCTATTCACCAATTCAGTAGGTACAAAATGGAATTTGTTACCTAGCAACATAACAATGATTACATCATTGCCTCTCTTCAAACAAAATATTAAACTGTACTTCCAAAATCACTGGCTTTGTTCCTGTAGTAAACCTGATTAACTTTCCACTTGTACTACTCAACTTTAAAACTACCTCTTACTCCTTGTGTGACACTATCCTCCGCTTGGCTTTCTTTTTCTCTTCTTTCTTCATCTTCCTAATGCTTCTTTGCCTGTTAACTGTCTTAACTTGTTCTCTTTTCCAAAACTAATCCCTTATTAACTTCCCTTATTCCTAGGACTCTACTTTGTCTTCTTTTTCTTACTTCCTATCCTTGTTATCTTTCTCAGACAAGTATTTTTATCTTTGTGTAATACTATTTTCAACTGTTACTGTGTTTGGTAGTATTTTAATTCATGTAGTAATAATTTTAAATTGTAGAGTTTGTTAGTTTTTTACTAATTTTTTACTAATTTTTATTTTTACTTATGCTGGTTTTCTTTCATGTATTTACTTCTGTGGAGCTTTTCTCCCTGGGCCTCTACTGAAAATGGAAATATCTCCAGCTAGACTAGCCCGGTCAACAAATGTAAAATAAAATAAATAAATAAATACTTTAAACCCAGCACTTGCTCTGAACCTCTTGCAGCATTTATTGCAAGCATATTCACTGCTAGTAGCACTAAAAACTTTCCATAAAGGAAACAAAAACAGCTTCAGTACTTAAAAGAAAGCAAAAACAGCTTCAGTACTTAAATAACTGAGCACCCATCCAGGCATGTCTAAAGGTCAGTTTCTTATGCTTTCTCCTGTTAACCTGGTGAACCTGGGCATCCTAAGGCAATGTAGAAATTGCCTCATGTACACAGAAAACCCTCTCCTCCTACCTCCAAACACATTCACTTGTGAGAAATGCACTTACCTAGCCAAACTAGAGGCCACGTTCTCTCCAACCAAGACTGGGTTAGCCAGTCATGAGGAGAAGGTTAACACGTACATCACACCACATAAAACACATAGCTCTCTGGATCACACACCACCGCACCTCTCACATAGCAACACAAAACACGCACACACACTTTTGCAGAGGCTCTCAATAAAAACCTGCCCAAGCAACAAAGACCTCTGAGGCAGAAGCGCAAGTGACCATCTCATCCAAACATAACCCACAAGACACATAGGCTACATAAACAGTGTGCCACTCAGCCTAAGCCCCTATGGCAAAACATTTTACCCAATACACTAGTCATAGGTGACTCAATAGTAAAGCACACTGATGTCCTGCTCACTAGGTTGAATAAGGAGAAAGTTATGGTCAGCTGCCTGTCGGGTGCCAGGATTCACCACATAACACATGCACTTGGGTCTCTCCACACAAGTATAAATATGACTCTGTCATTGTCCATGTTGGTGTGAGCAGCCTAAGACATACCTCCCTGGATTACATGAAAAGAGACATGGAGGAGGTCTCAGATCTTGTAGCCCAGGCAGGTATGACCCTAGCCCTGATTAGCATACTACTGTTGCCCAGAATGATGCCACAATGCAAGCAGAAAATTATTGACTTCAACAATTGGCTAAGTTTCTGATGTCATTCAAAGGGGATCCAGTATCTGTCTGCCTGAGATGACATGATCGATAGACCTTGATGCTCTGCCAGAGATGGCCTGCATCTGTCACCCCTGGGATTCCGGATGCTGGCCAAGGCTCTTGCCACCCTTATAGTGTCTTTTTCAGGCAGTGCCTTGAAGACACATTTACCACCATAACAACTGCTAGCAATCACAACCTGAGGGTTATGCTACTCAATGCTAGAAGTCTAAATCTCAAAATGCACTTACTCAAGTCACTTCTTAAACTGGAGAACATCGACCTTTGAGCAGTAACAGAGACCTGGCTCAAGGTTCTGGAGAGCATCACAGTACTATCAGGCTACAATGCATATCACACCTTTCGGCTCCTAAATCTGGACTGAAGCCCTAAAGGAGGTGTTGGATGAACCCCCAAAGGTGGTGGTGTAACCATCTTCATAAAAGATACACATACCTCCAGACTAGTTGCCCAACATAACACATCAGAGATACTTCAGGTACAACTAACACTGGATAAAGCTGCAATCCAGGTTGTAGCTTGCTATAGATCCCCCACAATGTCTCAAGACTCCCACTCCGCTGTCCTGAACACTCTGGAAAACATTAAGGTTCAACCTAGTAGCCTTATACTGGGAGACTTTAACTACTCCTCCATTAGCTGGGAAAATTACTCCTGTTCCAACTCATTTCCCCAGCATTTTCTGGAATTCATTAATTCCAACACCCTGGACCAACTCATTCTCAACCCCACCAGAGGTACAAACATTCTCGGCCTGGTCATTACAAACATGGGGGACCACTGCTCTACACCAGCAATCAACTCCTCCCTGATTAGATATGACCATAAATTAAACACCTTCGATATCCAAATCCCACCCTCACCTTCCATGAAGGAAATCATAGTTAAGAACTTCTCCAAAGCCAATTTTGAGCTTCTAAAGACAAAAGTCACAAACTTCATGTCATCCATGCAAATGGGGAATGAGTATATGCCTGCTGAATCATACACCAAGGCACTGTATAAGCTTTTACACAAGTGCATGGATCGGGCCATACCAAACAGAACTAAGATGCTGTCATCCAAAAAAAGGAAGCCAATCTGGTGGTCCCCTGCCATAAACATACTCTACAACAGAAAGAAAAAAACTGTTACAGAAAAGGGTAAAGTCCCAAGACTGGAAAAATTCCCTTGTAAATCTCAGTAAAAAACTGAGATCCCTCATCAAATCCTCCAAAGCTAGGTATGAAAACAAAATTGCTACAGATACTAAAGATAACCACAAGGCAGTCTTTAGTTATGTCAAGAATCTGCATAACAATACACAGATGTGCTTTGAGCTACTGCACAATGGCACCACTTATACTGAACCAACTAATATTGCCAATATCCTGGCTGACAGGTTTAATGCAAGCTTTACCCCCCTTCATCCCCTAAAGGCCCATCCCAATACCCAAGGAATGCCAATTCCCTAATATCATGGCTGTACAGGTAGAAAGTGCACTGTCCAAAGCCAAAAATACAGCTTCCATGAGATCTGATAATATACCTGGCTGTGTTCTACATGAATTACAAAGGGAACTGGCACCACACCCGAGTGCCCTATTCAACCACAGCCTCACTTCAGGCTTTGTTCATACCGAATGGTACACTGCTACAGTTATTCCATTCCACAAAGCGGGAATGACTACTGACCCTGGTAACTACCACCCCATCAGCCTGATGATCCTGCTCTGTAAGGCTATGGAACGCATCATTATGGACTGTATAAATAGGGATATAGAGGACCTTCAAACCCTGGACCCCAAACAGTTTGGGTTTGTGAAGGGCACATCATGTCTGCTCACCCTGATAGACTTCTTCGAATCTGTCACCAGAGCGGTGGATGTAGGCAAGGTAGTCCATACAACCTACCACAATCTAGCCAAGGCCTTCAACACCATCCCCCTCTCAGGGATCATTGATAGACTCACTAACCTAGGCATTAACCTCTATGTCATAAGTCAGATTGCCAACTGGCTCATGGACAGAAGTCACATGGTGAAAGCAGGTACAAGTAGAGTCCCACAGGGATCTGTTCTGGGTCCTCTCCTGTTTGGCATCCACTTCTCTGAAGTTCAAGCCAACACAAAGGGTCTCTGGTTGAACAAATTCATGGATGACTGCAAACTGGGAGCTATTATTGATTCTCAAGCTGATGTAAACATCCTGCTAAAAGGCCTCACAGAAACCAATGACTGATGCCAGAGTCATGGCCTTAAGCTCAATGCTAAAAAGTGCATCATCATTCCCTTCAGAAAAAAACATGGTGCCCACAAACTACCGCATCAATGGTAGCTCACTTAACTTCAAAGGTGTGATAAGAGATCTAGGGATACAGGTAGCTAACAACTTCTCCTTAGACAACCATGTTGCCACTGTCATTAGAAAGCCCTTCTATGTGGCACACCTCATTACAAAAGGTTTCTCATCCAGGAAGAAAGAAGTCATAATCCATCTCTACTCATCTCTCATTAGACCCATTATACAATACAATGTCCCATTTGGCATGTACTTCACTAGACACCTACAACAACTGGAGAGGCCACAAAAATTCCTCACAAAGAGGATCCTAGGACTCAAACACATGCCCTATACAGAAATACTCAAAAAAAACTCCAGCTTTACTCCATCTCATATCACCTACTTAAAAGGCGATCTCTGCTTAACATACCAAACCATGTCTGACCCAGTGTTGCTAGACATACTTCATCTGAAAAAGTCTCAACCCCTCCGCACCATATGCTCCAAAGACCTCAACCTCATCAACACAATAAACAGAACTTGCTGGAGGGACAGGTTCCTAACCCAGAGACTTCCCATACTCTAGAATAAACTCTCCATTCATGTCAAGCAGAGCACCTCACTAGCCCTCTTCAAGAAAAATCTTGAAGAGTGGATGGGTAAAAGGAAATTCACCCTGGGGATAACTTCAACAGCCTTGCTCGACAGGGGCACAAGGAACTAATGTCCAGCAGCAGGACGACTGGGAATATTCTTGGGATAGGCTTGTATTGGCTCCACGGCCATTAGCCTACTACTCACCTATGAACCTTTTTCGCCACCTGTACACATTATATGGAACAATAAGAACAGCAGCAAATAACTTTATTTGTCTCTCTCCATTATAAACTCCATTGACCACAAGGCAGAGGAGTCATTTGTAATACCATCATACATTTTTGTACAGATCATATGATGCCTCTTACAGCATAAGCATCCATGTCACCTGTATGGAACTGACCTGTACAGTAACATCTGGATATTGAACAGAATGACACTGATATTGCCAGGTGAGATCACAACAATTTTAATAACATCTGCTAGGTGCTAAAAAAATGCCAATACCTTTTGATTTGGTAAGGCAGATTTAAAATGTTTCTCACTTACAGTACGCCACTTGGCAGTAACAAACTTCATCAGGAAAAAATAAACTAAGGTACTCAAAATTAAATAAATCAGTTATATCATGTGATTACAACTGACCTGTAAAACAGATTAATACATACTACAAAATGTATATTTACATTGTATGAAATTAACAATGAACAATGACATCACAAAAATGAAAACTAAAATGCAGTTATTAAAAACTTGCTGATGGTTAAATCCATTTAAAAATCTAAATTTTAGCTGCTCTTAACCATAAAGCTCTTTAAAGATAGTCTCTTAAACCAAGAGACTTTATAGCTTTGCTTTATCTGCCTTTGTACCATTGAACCTCAAGCAAGGTTTCTAAATAAAGTGCATGTTATACTATTATACTATTCATATTTTCTTTTAACCTGCATTCATTTTTTCCTACATAAAACCCTTCACATTAGTGGCACATAGCTGAATATACTACACTTATTCAGAAACAGGATAAACCTTTTTATGACCATTATTAATGACCACTGACATGGTGAAACAATTAGTTGTATTTTAATATTGCCTGCACAAGGTTGGTATTGGTTATTATTTACGTTTTTGCTCCTTTTGTCTTCTTTGGCAATGGTTGTTTTTCAGCAAGTTGCTGCTAGACAATGACTTGGAGGTCCTCAGCTTTACAAATCTAGATTATGGAATGTCAGGAAAGTCTCAAACTGGAAAAATGAAAAAGCTTCTCCCCACCTTTATTATACATAGGGTATGAGGTCAGTGCTCTGGAAAATCAGACACATGAACAAATTGAAGCCTGGTACATGTGGTTGCAAGCGTTCCTTGGCAGACCAAGTGATGACCACACTAAGCTCAAGCAAATTGTTCAGACAGCACAGAACAGCATAGATTTCAGTAAAGAGGCTATGCTGAAAAGCCCCCTACCCACATTATAGACAATAAAATGTCATGCTGCAGTAGCAAGGGAGAACTGCCTAAGAACTGTTGTGGAATCTGGACAAAATACAGTATTGCCCTAATTTGTCACCATACCTCTCACTCTTACACCTTATAAGTTATATATTACTATGTCCTAATATTCATAATTTACAATTCAAAACATTGAGTGTGTATTTGTTTGTCATGCTCAAAGTGTGACAGTAAATGCCAAATGCATAATCAACTGAATGACAAATCAACTCACTGGTGGTTGGACAATGTTGTGAGGGAAATGTTATACACAACTGTATTTAGCTGCTAGATAGATGAGTGCTGTTATTTGTAACTGACTTATTGCAGGAAATTGCTGCATGTATGATTTTTTTCCTTTGTCCTCTCAGTAGCGAGGATTTTCCCTTCTTTTAGTTTGTGAGACCATGGAGTTTATTATAAATATGTTTTGGAGACTTACCCCTCATAAGGCAATGTGGGGGCTTGCCCTCATGCAAAAAAGCACTTCACTGTACTTTGTTCGGTAATAGGAATATTTATTTACTTTTTAGTATTCTGTGTTTGTATGATGCAAAGACTCATTTGTGTTTAGTTGTTTTTGTTAGCTGTTTTTAATGTCTGGATTTCTGCTTCTTGGTATTTGTTGATATATTCAGTAAAATGCACCCTGTATTTGTTTCTTTGTAACAAGGTTTATATATCCATTTTACCACTGTCAGCATCTACATACTATTTGTAAAATAAACAAACATGCACTCTCTAATGTCAAGCATCTTGTCACATAGACAGGAACTATTGTCTACCCTTATACCTGCTGGCAACGTCTTGCCTTGAACAGCATAAAGAGCAATGTGCATAAGCAGAAATAGGTCTCAACACAGGACAGTTTAGAAATTGTCATGCAAATTCTTTTGGTAAGTGAAAACTCAAGTTTCACACTAGGAGGTATATGCAATTATGCGATGGCAGATCTGACAAACAATGTTTTGTACATAGTAGCACCAGGTAAGTTGTACAGAAAGGAAATTTTTCCTATTAATACTGAGGAACAAGCATGAATTCCCATAGTTGCACAAACACTACTTTGCATGAAGAATTTAAAAAGGAAGATTAGTGATATTAGAAGGTAACAGTTTCTGAACATCTGTCCTGATTCACATAACTGGGCAGTATGTTTCCCTGACTGGAATTCTCTGAGTCCTGTTTTAACGACAGTGTTGTAGTTGCCATAACAGATGTCACAGTTAGACAAAGTGTTTCTTATGTGTCTGTATTAGTTGGGAAATGAATGCCGACAGTTTTTACATAACATATAATTCTAAAGCAGACTTCCTGCCTCCTCAGTCTGATGCTTTGATCGATACATTTTTAGATCAGGGAAATCTGAACTTAAATTCAACATCTGGTACCACCCATGGAGAACTTCAATTAATGCAGGGTATCTCACTCATGTTTCCTGCTTTTTTATGTTTGGTGCAACAAGTAGGTAGTTGAACCAAACTTTATTCTATAAATTTTCATAAATGTCGTCTTATATCCCTGCAGTGCATTACTGTTACAGTAATTATAAAAGTTCATTACAGGTGTATGTAAGTATAAGTAGTCATCTATAACTTTAGTCATTCATCTTTCATGCGTCTAGGTCATTAATTGATAAAATCAATTCCCGCACAGTAACCATTTCTCTTCTTATGAAGAACAAAAAAAAAATGAAACTCTAGTTGTGGTAAATAGAAACATTAATTGGGTGATTAACATATGTTTGATATGCAAAGGTATGCAAATTGCAGAGCTTGGAAAAAGGTTTCAAAAGCCAAATGCATTTAGAACAGTTTTAAGATTTAATTAGAAGTTGTGCCTATCTTTTGCAAAATTTATGAATTAAACAATCAATCAGTCTGTCATCAATCAATCAAAAATTGATTTATACATAAAGAGAAAAACAGACAATGCGTTGAGACTTGCTGCCAAAGATAACCTCTACATAAATTAAGCTCTACATAAATATTTAGTGGTGCATATGAAACCATATGTGTAACTGGCACTTTTTATAGAATACATTATAGAATACATGCATCTGCAGCAGCCTCAGTTAGAACTCTGGCCTATATCACTGTGAATATTGAGATGATATACAGTAAATACAAAAATCATGACTACTACATGCTTTATATGAAAATAATTCTGCATTCAATTTCACTGAGAATACAAGTAACATGGAAATGTTTTAGGCAATTCTCTACAATGTAAATAAAGTGTGACATTTACAAATGTGTGCTGGCATGATAGACCCATAATAGTATGCAAATTACTGTTTTCTTGTTTTTATGTGTGTGGGTATTACCATGGCTACGGAACAGCAGTTAACAAAAAAGTAGCTTTATCTTTTATATGTAAAGTTAAATGCTGTAGCCTTTTTTCTTTTCTGTCTTTCCAAAACAAGACTCCATGAACAAAAACTGCACTGATTTTCTTCTTCCTTTCTTGAATTCAAAGCACAAATAACAACAAAATGGATATTTTTTCAGTGGCAGGGAGAATATTTTTAGGTTATATCTTTTAGGTTATTTCTACAGGGTTAGTGCAGGATGTATCATACTAAGTCAGTGAAGTCTGACTTTTGCCCTTTTATAGCATGATTAACCACAATGAAAATCACCTCAACCTCTCAGCAATGACTCTTTGGTAGGATTTCATCTGGTATTTTGAAGCACTCTTTTACTGTAACTGGACATGGCATGCTGATAGAAATAATTCATTAGAAGAATATAACATAAACTGATCTGGAGGCAGCAGAATTTCAAAAGGCAATTTATTTATTTATTTCAGTTTAATTACCGGGGAGGTCCACTGGGCTTGGGGGCCCATTTTCAGTGGAGGCACGGGGAGACAAGCACCAACAAGGAAATACAACAGTTCAAATATTTTGATTACAAAACAGTTTCAATTAACATGCAAAGTCATAGACAATATGTATTACAGATAACAGGTAGTTACAAAAGAATAACCACTAACAATTTCAATTATTGTTAAGGAGGAAAAAGGCTTACATAATGAAAATACAAGTTTTACTGTTTTGTTCCCTAAGCTAAATAATCTTTAGAAAGGAGTAGGAAGGTGAATAGGAGGAGGTTAGCCTGGAGTAAAGGGAGAAGGTAGTTTAAGAGTTGTAGGCTGAAGTGTGCAGTTGCAAATTCTGTTTAGATAGAGGTAGGAATGAAGTTGGGTTTTGAAGTTATTAAGGTTGGTACATGTCCTTAGTGACGAGGGCAGTGCATTCGATTTTTTAGCTAGGGTAAAGGATAAGAGAAGCTGACCTGCAGGGCACTGGGGTTTTTGAACTGCGATCAGGTTTTGTTGAGAAGATCTAAGTGGTCTAAAGGGGGTATAAGGTTGTAGAATATTAGAAAGAGCAGGGCAGTTAGAAGGGTGTAGCATTAGTTTGAAGGCTGTGGTGATTTGGAGGAGGTTAAGTTGATTGGGAAGTTCAAGCCAGTTAAGAGAGCGAAGGGAGGAGCAGTGATGAGAAGAGGATATGGTGTTTGTGGCAAATCTAGTGATTTTGTTGTAGCATAGTTCCAATTTGGTGGTAAGTGTGGATGAAAGATTAATGAGCAGGGGGGCTCCATACAAGAGGGAGGGAAGGAGGTAGGTAGAGGCAAGGGTTTGATTGTAAATCTAGTTTTGTATGTGTTTTTTTGATGTTTAGCTGGATATGGGTTTTAAATTTTAGTTGATCATAGATTGTAACACCAAGAAGTTTGGTGGAGGGTACAACCTCGATAGAGGAGTTACTAAGGCTGGTAATACGAAATTAGTTTTTATCAAGGGAGGAGGATTTAGAGGGGGAGAAAAGGAGGATCTTAGTTTTGTTAGCATTTAGGGAGAGATGATTTTGTAGCATCCAGTTTTCAGTGGTTGAGAAGGCACTTTGAGTTAGGGCTTGGAGGTCTGTTAGGTTAGAGGCAGAGCAGATCAATGTGGAATCATCAGCATATTGCACAATTTTGGTGTTAGGGATGGCTTTGTGGAAGTCATTAATAAAGATATTGAATAGTAATGGGCCGAGTATGGAACCTTGAGGTACTCCGGTAGGGGTAGGAAGAAAAGTAGAGGTGGCTTGGCCCCATCTCACAGCTTAGGATCTGTTTGAAAGGTAGCTGGAGAACCAGGAAAGAGTCTTTGGGCAAAGGTTGAGATTAGATAGGTGATTTAGAAGGTGGGTGTGAGAGATGGTGTCAAAAGCTTTGGATAAATCTAGTAGGACAGTGGATGCTATATTACCAGAGTCATGAGCTGAATTGGCAGAGTGCAAGAAGGAGAGAAGGGTGGTGTTAGTACTGTGTCCTTGGCGGAAGCCATGTTGGGTAGGAGAGAGAAGTTGGTGCTTGGTAAGGAATGGCAGGAGTTGCATGTGGATACATTTTTCTAGGATTTTGGAGATAGGGGAGAGAATGGCTATAGGGCGGAAATTTGAGACAGTACAATTTTTGCTGCCTTTGTGGAGAGGTAGAATGTAAGTGGTACGCCATAGTTTAGGTACGTAGGATTCAAGTAATGACCTATTAATTAGGATGCTAATAGGTAGAGCAATAGAGTCAGAAGCTATTTTTAGGAAGGAGGATGGAATGTTATCAGGGGCATTGGAGCAGGGCTTTAGTTTATATAGAAGTTTCTTTATTTGGTCGGTAGATACTGGTTTGAGTTTGAAAGAGGGGGGAGAGCAGGTTATTGAAGATTGAGCAGGGAGGGGAGGAAAGTGACTGTTAGTAAATGTCTTGGTCAGCTCAGCGATGGAAGAGGTGAAGAAGGAATTAAATAGTGAGGCTATTTCAAGGTCAGATTTGCTGGTATCTGGACAGGGGTTGTTTTTAGTACCAGGTCTGAGGAGGGAATTGATGGAATTCCAGAACTGTTTGGGGTTTCTAGCATGCCTTTTTTAAGTTTGATGTAGTAAGACTTTTTATCTTTAATGACTTGTTTCTTGGTTAGGTTTCTTAACTGCTTATACTTGAGGAATATTTTGGGTTGCTTGGGTTTAGAGTAGGACTTCCAGGTTTTATCTCTTTGTAGCATTAACTTTTTGATGTTTTTGGTGAGCCAAGGGGAGGTATTTGCTTTAACTCTTTTTGTTCTTGTTGGAGCTAGAGAGTTAAGGACTGTTAAGAATGTTGAATTGAAATAGTTGACGGCTTCGTCTAATGTTAATATTTTTAGAGGGTTCCAATTGGTAAGTTTAAGAGAGTCAGAGAAAGAAGTAGGGTTGAAGTTAGAGAGGTTTTGAGTGTGAGTGTAGTGGTGAGAGTGTGGGGAGGTGGGAGTAGCTTGAATGGAGTAGGCAGGGAGGTGGTCTCCTAAAGGGTCAGGAGTGATACCAGATTTTATAACTTTGTTTGGATGAGATACTAGAATCCAGTCAAGTATGGAGCCAGGGGATTAGCTTTGTTAAGTCTGGTAATGGAGTTAATAAGTTGGGAGAAGTTAAATAGGTTGATAGTTATTGTGGGATTTGGGTTAGAGATTTGTCCCCAATCAATATTTACATCACCCAAAATTAAGGTTTCTAGCTTAATATTGGAGGAAGTCCAGGAGAGGATGTCTTCTAATGTATTGGTATTGTTGCCTGGAGGGATATAGAAATAAATGATGCAGATACTTTTATGGTTGTTCATTTTTAGTAAGCCAATTACAAGTTCAGTATTATTGAAAGAAGGGATGGGGTTAGGGTAGGGAGTAATGGACAAGAGGTTGGAGTAGATTAGAGCAACACCACCACCTCTTCTATTAGGTCGGTCAGATCGGAGAGAATGGGATCCTGGTGGTAGGAACTCAAAGTCATTAATGTAAGGTTTTAGCCAGGTTTCAGTGATGGCTGCTATATCAGGAGAGTTATGGTTTCACCAGGCATGGAAGAGGGATAGTTTATTTTTTAAGCTTTGGGCATTGATGGTGAGGAATTTGAGGTTTTTGTTAGTGGATTTCTTGTTGGTGCTAGGGAGATTTGTAGGATGGAAAGTAGGACCTGGGTTGGGGTGAATATCTCCAGCCAAGTGAATGAATGTGGGATGGAGGAGGTGCTTATTAGTTTTATATTTAGATAGAGGAGGCTGGTAGATGTGTGGTTTATATTTAAGGTTTTCATCTGAGCTTGGAAAAAGCTTTGCTTTCAGGAGGAGGATTGGGTAGGAGGGAACTAAAGAAGTTGAGAGGCTGTGGTAATGGAAGGTAAGGTGGTGTTGGGGAGTAAGAGGAGGGGGGAGTAACTAGACATGAGTATAGCAAGTGATTTGGTATAGAGATATTCTAAGGAAAAGGAAGGAAGAGAGGAGAAGGAAGAGAGAAGAAGGATCTTGGGAGGAAGGGAGAGCATGGTAGTAGTGGTCAGTTAGAGGAAAGTAGAAAAGAGAGATGATGGGGTGTTGGTAATGGGGAGAGTGGTTAGAAAGAGGAACGGGAGGGGACAGGAGAGTTAGGATTGGTTGGAGGAGGGGGAGGGATGGATAGGGGGGATAAATGTAGAGGTACTGGGGGTGGGTGGGTGGGATTTGGGGGTAGGGTAGGGGAGCGGAGTGAGCCCGCAGGGCGAACTGAGTGGGAAGAGCCAGAGAGGCAGGAAAAGGGCCGAAAAAATAATCATTGACCTAAGGCTGGATAAGGAGAATTACTGCAGGGTGCAGGTAAGTGTTTTAAACTTTGGTTTACAGTTAAAAGCAAGGATGTTAAGTTTGGTAAGTGAAGAACTCTCTGGAAGTAAGTTTGTAAGTCCCTAAATCTGTGAGTGTAGGGTAGGGGCACTTATCATGTAGTCCACAAGTATTTATCTTACATTGCTAATAACTGATTGACCAATTCACAAATCAATTCTGTCATCATCATCTTTTAGAGGTAGAAAAATGTGTGAAAGGGACATGTCAGTTATTTTACTCACTTATTAAGCAGGATGTCCTATAAGTCACAGATGCCGCTTCTCAGGGATAACCTGGTAGGACTGTCTGGTTAATTAAATTGCTCAGAGTCCATGATCAGGTAAATGGAGTCTGAGAGAATCAAACCTAGAACAACAAAAGAAGCTCTTTAGCATCTAATATTCATAAACCACTGCACTAATTACCATAAAAGCCAAAATTAGAGGAATAAGCCAGATGACATTAGCTCTGGACAAGTGAGAACAGTATACACTGTTTTGCATTGTTTAATATTTCATTCTCTAAGTTTAGTAGGTCATATTTCATATGCTTACCTGCAAGAAAATGTCCTCTGTTACATCTCAGACAGAATTTAGGACATGGTTAGAATTAATTTGTGTGCTGCTCATTTGTAAGGATGGATGCATATCATTTTGACAAGGCATGGATTTGTGAAGTCAAGAACTGTGATGCACCATGACACATTTGTTAATAAGTGAGCAGAGTTTAACAAGTAGTTTATTAGCCTATATTTGTAGAAGGCAGTGAAACAGCTGGCACAATAATTTTTGTCTTCACTTCCTGTGTACTATGTACAAGGTTCGATCCTGACCTACTTGCATGGAGTTTGTATGTTCTCACCCAGTCTCTGTGGGGTTCTTCCCACCTCCCCAAAAACATGCTGAGTGTTTTCACCTCAAACTCAACCAAGAATGGAGTTGTGGGCAACAGCACAGAGCCTAGATGGGGCCTATATAGGAAAGGGATATATAGACCAGCTACAATGGGCATGAACTGTGATGTCCTGTATCATCTAGATAAGAGAACATGCATCACAGACTGTGATTGTTAAGGCTAGAACAGTTGAAAAAACTGAATCTAAATTATTTCGTTGTGTTGACTTATGTCTCCAAAAATGTGCATAGATATTTGGTGGTAAAAAGTGGGTTGAGGACCCACCCTAATTTGAACTACACCATCGATCCTGGTAAAATGGCAGGAGAGGTTTATGTGCCCCTATTAGCCCTAATAGCTAGCCTGTGTCCAGTTTCCAGCTTGGGTTAAGTGGGATAATTCTGAGAGAAAGGTGGATGTAAAACCAATTAACCTGCCATACATAAAGGATTGCTACACTCATTATAGGTTCACTGACATGACAGAACTTGAAAGTGGATGGCATGATGGTGAAGAGGAGGAAGTCAGGCATTCTCTGTATTCAGGATCCAAGATGGAAGAGCTGTGTAACAAAGCCAGTTAGCTTGGGATCCAGATACTACTATTTGGGAGGAGGGTAGACTAGAAATGGTGTGGGAATTTTGGTGAGGGAATGGCTTCTGAAAATATTGAAAGATGTTATCATAATTAAAGATGAACTCATAGCAATCATTCTCCAGTGAAAGGGTAGATCACTACTCATAATCTCAGCTTATGCCCCATGACCAGTTTGGGACAATGAGACAGACAGTGTATTCTGGCAGCAGCTGTAGCACCTATTAGATAAAGAAAGACAGTATTAGTTGGCATTGATAACAGGTCTGGATGCACATATAAAGACAGACAGAACAGGATATGAGGACTGCATGGGCACAGAAGGGTAGGGTGACAGAAAAAAGGAGAGACTGTTCTAGAATTTTGTTTGGCAAATGTCTTGATGGTGACTAACACACACTTCAGCTAGAGACACAGTCACAAGATCACATACAATAGTGGCCAACCTGCAACTTGGGTCGACTTCTTCCGAGTAAGGAAAGAGTACTATGATAGAATCATTGATTGCAAAGTCATCCTCAGTGAAACAGTCTGCCCACAGCATAAACCACTGGTTGCCACAATCAGCTGAAAGCATTTGTTAAAAAAGGCTCTAAGGTCAACAGAGACTAAGTTGAAGACATGAAGTTGACTGGAGAGAAAGCAAAGGAGGTAACTGTAAATAAGGATTTCACACCACAGGAGTAAGAGGGAATAGGTGGAGTTGAAGAAAATTGTCAGCACCTAAAAACAGCATGTATGAGGACTATAAAACAGACATGTGGCTGAACCAGGTATGGAAATAAGAACAGAAGGAAAGCTGGTGGTAGAATATCGATGTCCAGGAAGTCATTAATAGAAAATAGGAGTGCAGGAAAAGATGTGGAGTAGACAGACCAAGCTAAAAAAAATAGTGGTGTGCTAACACAGAAGCTAAGAGAGCATTTCCAACAGCAAATATTGCGGCATCAAAGTCACTCTACCACCTTCTGGAAGCTGACTCAGTAGATGGTAACAAGAAGATGCAGTTACAAGGCAAAGACTGGAAGACAGAAGATAGTTATCAGACACCCTTCATAAGAGATGCCAGCAACAACCTGCTCACCGGAACACAGGACATTAAAAGCAGAATGAAGGGGTACTACCAGCAGCTTCTTAGAAAAGAAAACCACACAGGTGATGTACTGCCCCTGAGATAGCATACAATGAACAAAGAGGAGTCCTCCTCCCTGGAAAAAGAAAGAACAGCACAAAGTAAAAGACGTCAGTAAAAAAATCTGGCTCAGATGAGGTTACTGCAGATATGATCAAGATGTTGGGTGAGATAGAAGAGGGTATTTTGCAACAGCATGGAGAGAAAAATGTATTGCAGATGACTTGAGAATAAGAGTGTTAGTGCCAGTGTACAAGTACAAAGGGCGCATTCACAGCTCTGGGAACTATGGAGGCATCAAACTCCCTTTATACAGCATGAAAGTCCTGGAGAAGATGATAGATAAATGAATTTTCATAGAAATAGAAAGTAAGATGGCAGATGAGCAGGTCAGATTCAGATGTGGGTGCAGCACAACTGACCAGATATTTGCAGTGAGACAGACAGTTGAGAAGAAGCTTGCAATAAGGAAAGTGTCCAACTGGGCATTCCTACACCTCAAAAGAATATGACAAGTTCTCAAGAAAGCAGATTTGGGCATTTTTGTGATCATTCAAAGTGCTAGAAGAAAAGGATAGAATTGATGTAGGCTGTGTATCATTGACAGACGTGCAACAGTGTTAATACCTACAAAGAGGTTCCCAGTGAGAGTGGGTGGCATCAGGGTTCAGCTCTGAGCCCACTGTTGCTCATACTGGTGATGGACTTCATTAGCAGACAGGTCAGAAAAGATGTATGCAGATGACGTGGCATCACAGGTAGATGCTGAAAAAAACTTCAGCAAAAGATAGTGGAATGGAATGCAAAACTGAATGTACACAGAATGAAACTGATTACTGAAAAAAATATTGCAATGGCAGCAAAAGAGAGAAACCTGGAGAAGATAAGAAATGCAACAAAAGTTTAAACAGTGGGACAAGTTAATTGCTTTAAGTACATGGAAGTGGTGGTTGAGGAGAAGGAGGTCTGAATGAGGAGTTAAAAACTAGAATTAGAGGGGCTGCAGTCAACTGGCAGAGTGTGTCAAGGGAAATGCATGACAGCAGAATGCCAAAAAAGCTGAAAAGTAAGGTGTACGAAACAGTACTGCAACCAGTACTAATGCATGGAAAAGAAACCTGGAAAGTAATGGCAGAGCAGTTGAGGACATTAGAGGCTTTTAAAATGAATTTGTATGACACATGTGTTAAGATACATAATGTGAGACAGATGAAAAAATGAGGACATCACAGAAGAACAACAAGTAGCTCCAATTTCAGAGAAGGTCAAAGAGAACAGATTATGGGTGGCACGTGTACATGTGTAGGAAAGCAAAGGACGATCTGGTGAAGATGATTTGGGACAGACAGGAAGAAGCCAAGAGTAAATTAAGACATCCAGGAAAGAGATGGATGGATTGTGTAAGAGAAGCCCTGCAATAATAAGGCATGCTGGTCAAAGAAGGTAGGATACTGGCACTGAATTGAGAAAGATGGTGATAAATGACACCTCAATTGACCCCATATAGAAAGTGGGGAAAATTCCAAGACGTGGAGTACTTGAAAATTAGGTGTTTCTCAAAGCAGTTAAAGCTTTCTCTAAATCACAATTTTCACAATCACATATGTTGTCCAACCTGAAGTAGGCAATTTGTGTGGGGATTATTATTGAAGATTTGTAGGAGACTGTTGTGGATGCTTTTGGCAGGAGGATCATGGTTTGTAATAATCTTAGTCTGGGATTCAGAAGAGGTTACTGTGAGAGGTAATTGTTATCATAAATGGCTAACTCCTCCTGATAACTCTTTCTAATTGAGAATGCCTTATCATACACATGTTCTTTGAGCAGAAACATAAATGATGATCTTTCCATCTGTGCTGCATGGTAATCTGGCAAACTAGGAAAGAGGTGAATGCTGACAAGTACTCTACCCTGTAAATGCCAGCAGCTAACAATTTATGCTGCCCAACAATTCAGTGGATGATTCAGCTCCTTAAACTACCTCTGTATGCCAAAAAATATAATGTGGTCAAAAAGATTGTGGCTGCCCTTTGAAGATAATAAAAGAAGCCATGGTGCAGGTAAGTTTATCACTTTTTAGAGGACAAGTAAGGATGGGGCATGTGAATGTGTGTGTATGTATGTATCAGTGTGTACACATCTCAGTAAGGATAGGAATGGATTAAGATGAGTGTGTGTGTGTGTGTGTGTGTGTGTGTATGTGTGTGTGTGTGTGTGTGTGTGTGTGTGTGTGTGTGTGTGTGTGTGTGTGTGTGTGTGTGTGTGTGTGTGTGTGTGTGTGTGTGTGTGTCTGCATGGGCAGTAACAATGGGGTGGGGGGTTAGGAAGGAAATCAAGTGTGTGTATTTGTGTGCACATGTTGGAGCATGTGTATTGGATAATGGATGAGTGTCTCCATGAGTCCAGTCGAGTTTAAGGGGAGAAGTGTGATGTTGAGTAAACAGAAGTGCATTTGTCTGTGCATGTGTGCGTGTGTGTGTACGTGTGCATGTGTGTGTGTGTGTATGTGTGTGTGTGTGTGTGTGTGTGTGTGTGTGTGTGTGTGCGTGTGTGTGCGTGTGTGTACATGTGCATGTGTGTGTGTGTGTGTGTGTGCGTGTGCATGTGCGTGTGTGTGTGTGTGTGTGTGTGTGTGTGTGTGTGTGTGTGTGTGTGTGTGTGTGTGTGTGTGTGTGTGTGTGTGTGTGTGCATGCATGCACAAATGTCTCAATGAGTGTATGTGTAAGGTGTGCCTGTGCCAATGAAATGCACACCCTGCCAGAGGACACTACCTCTGCAAAGTTCTTTTAGCACAAGCAAATGAAAAATGCAGTTCAGAGGTATGCAAACTACCTGATAATGAGGTATTCCTCAAAGTGCCCAAAGCTTTCTCTAAATCACATTTTTCATAATTAGATATGTTTTCCATCCTGTAATAAGAAATTTGTGACTGCAGCATTTTTTTTTTCATAATGCTAGTTTAAACCCAATTCTGGTACACCTCAACACCTCATGGTATAAAAGGTGACTGGTTTAGTACTGGTAATTCAAACTAAGTATATACGGGAACTGGATGATTTGGGGGGAGAAAACCGCACCCAACATTGAAGTTTGCAGGGTGATAAATCCACACGACAAACACACATCTTTAATTTGTATGGGTTAGGTTTTATGCGTTTGCTGTTTGTGTGGTTGTGTTTAATTTGTGTAGCTTAGACTTTATACATTTGTGCTGTGTGATTGTGTTTAATTTGTACAGTTTAGATTTTGTGTTAGCGTGTTTATGTTACTATCTTTAATTTGTAAAGTTTAGTGAGAGTGCTCTGTTCTCATTTTTGAGAATCATAGATATAGTCTTTGTTGTGATAGGGAAGCTATAGGATTGTAACTGCTGCGAACATTAAGATGGCATTACTACTGTTATTGTTTATCTACATAAGCATGAAGGCATGGCTATGGCCTGAGACTCTTCATCCTGTATTAGTGGGTTTGATTCCATCATTTTCCATTTGCTTGCCATGTAACTCCCACCAAGTAACCATAGGTCTAAACCTCAAGAAACCAATGTGGAACACAGACCCTAGCAGTGTGTAACAAACAATCAAAATGTGGCACACCCTTTTTTCGCACTGCGTGAAAATGCACCATTTCCATGGGGCCTGAATGAAGTAGGCTTTTTGCCAAAACTATTAAATTAGCAAATACTGTAATTTGTTAAGATTCAATAAGATACACATCGATAAATTAAGTCAGCAGAAACCATTGAGAAAATGCAATATACTCAGTAGAAAATCATTACACAACAATATTCTAGTGCAACTATTAAAAAAATGTTCTTTAGCACCTGCTTTTTCAAAGCCTCCATATCTTCTCCTAACTAAAAAAGGTTAACTCATCCAATAAGGGACATCAGAGCAGAAATGTTTAAAATATTGCTACTATTACCTTGAGAAATTGACAGAATAAGCAAATGTGAATTAATATGCACTTTCTGAAATAAAAGCCATCTATAATTGTTCATTAAATGTAATGCACCACCTTTTCTCCAAAATCAGGGATAAGAACAAATAAATCATCCAAGCCAGAAGTATAGCTCCCAGCAACTGCAACACCATCACAACTATCTGGATTCCCGAAGCAAGTAAAACAAATTGCAGCCCTTTTGAAAGCTATTTCCCTCAGGTTAGTGGCATGTTGTACAGTCACTGTACCTGATGAAATGCACTCCCACAGCAACTCCCGTTCAACCGGTGCATCCCCATCCAGTCACTGTACCCCTTCCCTCTTACCCACGATCATAACAAATGAACTGTATGAACATTCAAACAGTGCAGTAACTACCAATCAGGATAGTGTGCAATCAGATGAAGACCGCCGTAACTCTCAAAGTGTTATTCTTTCTGTGCCCTGCAATATCCTTTTTGAAAGTATTGCAGTGGTGTAAAAACTAGTAGTGGCATGTGACTGGCCACATTTTGCACCTTCCAATTGGCTCCCTTTGCATCAGTAACAGATGCTTGATTGACTTGTATAGCGCAATGCAGATTGGCTTTAATTGCAGTATACAGGCTAAAGACTCCACTCTATAGTTGTACCAGTGGGGAGTCTTATTGGAGATCTGGAGAAAGGTAGAAGAACCAACCCTGGACTGATTTTGGTCTCTGTGTGCTCTTATGGGAAATTGCACTTGATGCAGTGAGCTACTTCTGGAAATACTGTGTTTGTATTTGTCATCCTCCCATTGAACACCCCCCACTGTTGCCAGTGGTGAGGATTGAGGCTCCTTGATTTCCAGTCCAGTGGTGGATTTTCACATGGGCAACCAGAGAATTGGAGGGCAAATGGATATAAAAGATGTAATCCATTACTTGATTGGCCTACATAAAGTTGTAATGGAAATGTGTGAACAGAAGAGATAGACTACAAGTCACAAGCTAGATAAGAAAATCGTTACAGACTCCTCATCATATAGTGGGGTTGCCCAAAAGCCTACACAAGTAGTCATTGCTGGATGGATCAGTACTAACTTTCTTTTTAATCTTTAATCAGAATTTATTACACTTAGGATTATAAAAAATATAAATCCTGTGCATACAACATTGGCATTTGTTTTGGGTGTTGTTTTTGTTTGTTTGTTTATTAATTCATACATTCATTCATTCCAAGGCTAAGACAAAAAGTTATTTCTTTGCATGTTTATCTTGTTCTGGGACCTTAGTCTTAGCTTCATTTGCAGTCATCAGAGAATAGTAAATTACTGCAAGATCTGAGCATTGTTTATTCATTATATTGCACTTCTATCTCCATAAGTAGAATTTTGAATTGTCTGGTATATTAGTAAAGTACTGCAGATTCTGATACTCATGTAGTCATTTATTTTTCCATAAGCAGCGTAACTGGCAAATTTCTGCCTATTCAGTTGGCTTAGACTGTCGTGAGATTGTAATAGTGGCAGTATTGTAATTTTTGCTGCAGGATTTGTGCTCCTATAGCTGCTTACATTCCAGTTTTGCTGCTATAGTCTTATATTCTGTTTAGCATTTGCCTGCTTAAACTTGTGTTACAGTGGGCAGGATTCATGAAGGCTTGCACGGAGTGTAAGAGACGTGTAAGACTCCATGCAAGCCTCGTGATCCAGGAACAGCCCGAAACTCTGTGTAAGAGACCAACTATAACATCTCTTACACGGACTGGGCGTGGATATGCTAAATACCTCACTTGCAGCCAAAAAGCATGCAAATGAGGTAGAGTAGCGATCCATGAAACAGAAAGCAGCCCGTGTAAGAGCCGTTTTAGCTGCAGAAATGTACTCAGTTGACAACTGAGTACGTTTCTGCAAAAATCAGAATGGAGCCATGTCAGCTCCAAATAAAGGGTGTATATGTGTCAGGCTGCCAATGGCCAAATATGTGGCCATTGGCAAGGTACCCCGATGCAAATATTAAAAAAATATAATTTTTTTTTTTCAGCGATCGCCGATGTTTAAATGCAGTGCAGCCCCGCGCAAATGGGCTGCGCTGTATAAAACATAAAAATGAAGGTTATAAACCCATAAATGTGGGTTTTATGCAATACATGGAATTACAATGCAGGGACCAGCAGACCAAAAACAACATGGCCACCGTTTAGTGGTTGCTAAGGGGGGAAGCTGAGTTTAAGATATGTAACTAAGCATTAGTAGGCAATCTGATGTAAGTGAGGGTTAGGATACTGAATCCCACTGTCACATAGCAAATGAGCACATTCTGAGTAGTGTAAGAGATACATAAGGGGGAGGAATAGAGTAGGAGATAGGTGACATCACAGGGGGGATTGGTAGAAAGAAATGCAGTTCATTGGAGGTCAGTGTTACATGACAGATGTCAGACACAGATCATGGAAAGAGGAGTGCCACAAGATAAGCATGAGAAAGTCAAGAAATGGAAGGTGTACACTGTTACTTACACCAAAGTTTCTTGCTGGGCGTGCATGCGCATGTGTGCACACCATGAGGCACGGGTAGGACAGTGTGTGCGCATGTAAGGCAGACTGAGCATGTGGGAGCGTGTTGGTAGACTTGTAAGACTGTTTGCGCTAGTGTGCACGAGTGTAGGGCAGACTGAGCATGTGGGAGCCTGTTGGCAGAGTTGTAACAGTGTTTGCGCTGGTGTGCGCGCGTTTTAACCCAAATAAGCAGATTCCGAACCGTGTAAGCACGTGTGCTTGCATGTAAGCCACTGTGAGCGTGTTTTTGCTAGTATGCACATTGCTCCCCCCTGAGGAAACATAAAGGAAAAAGGAAGCAACAGAATTAGTAGGAAGCTAGCAGGGAATACTGCTGGAGCTAGCAGGTGAAAACAATTAGAAGCAGGCAATTACACAGGCAGAATAGTAGCTCAGCCAAGCACTTAAAACTCTGCAAACAGCAGTGCAGGATGTATCTCTCAAGAGACACTGCAAGACAGGAGTAAGCTATTAGAAGTGAAAACTGAAAAAGCTGAACTCAGAGCAGAAATTCTAGGGGCTTCCATAGCTGTCATAAGGAGACATAGGCGACTTGCTGAGGGTGGTGACACTGCAGATAGTGCCAGACATCCCACAGTGAGGAGACAGAGAAGAGTGTACAGGCCCAGGGTCACCTACCATGGGTTACATGAGCTGGAGATAGTAGAGCGCTATAGAGTGGACAGAGACCTCCTGCAGCAAATTGTTGAGCTGTGCAGGCCATGCCTCACACACAGAACCAACAGAGGGGAACCCATCCCAGTGGAAACCAAGGTATGTGTTGGCCTAAGAATACTAGCAACAAGTACCTTCCAGAGACCAACTGGTGATATGATGGGGATATCACAGGCATCAGCCTCCAGGGTACTGCACCATTTCCTGGATGCCATGTCAGCACATGTCAGTGATCATGTATATTTCCCCAATGCCCATGAGATATTGGCCAGCAATATGCATCTCTTCCAGCAAATAGCGGATTACCCTGAGGTAGTGGGTGCAATAGACTGCATGCACATACGCATCAAAGCACCAGCTGGTGAGCGGGGTAGGGCCTACATTAACTGCAAGGGCTTCCCCTCCATCAACTGCCAGGTCATGTGTGATGCCCAGGGCATAATAATGAATGTGTGTGCTGGCTGCCCTGGGAGCTACCATGATTCCCACATCTGGCATTTGACGCAGCTGTACCAGACATTTGCCAATGGGGACATCCCACACGGACACCTAGTGGGGGATGCAGGTTATGCAATGGAGCCGTGGCTGATGACACCTATCAGAAATGCACAGACACCTGAACAGGAATGCCATAATGAGGCACACGCACAAACACGTAATGTAATAGAGCGTGTGTTTGGGCTGCTCAAGTCACGGTTCCGGTGTCTGGACACATCTGGTGGAGCCTTGCAGTACTCACCAACTACATGTACCCAAATTGTCATGGCATGTGCTATGCTACATAATATGATCTTGTGAAAACAGCTGCAGCAGGACCAGCATAGGGCCGGGCCAAACAGCCCCCCACCATTGCCAAGGCCATCACAGGGAGAGCGTGACTCAGAGGAGGAACAACCTGAGCCTGCCCCAGTAGACAGAAGGAGGCGTGACCAGTATGCCCTGGCCTTGGCAAAGAGGCAACGCATAGCACATACACTGGCTCAGTAGGAACCCTGGGAATGATACCCCTCTCTGACTCACTCATATAATAACATGGATGCCTAAAATGACATGACCTGCTCTCAAACATATACAGGGAGTGTAATATGTGCATCCGACAGAGGCAGCCCTGCAGCATCCCCTCAGGCATGAATGCCATGTGTTAAGTAATGTAACACCATGTACTATATGCACACTTGAGGACCCTGACTAACATCCACCCTCACCAAGCATGAAGCCACAATATGACGATGGGATGATCAATTGCAATAATTGGCTGAAGTAATGCAGTTAGTCAAAGGGGAGCCAATGTGTTCCAGCCTGGGATGACATGCTGAGCATGACGTGATGCACCACTTGCGAGGGGTGGTGTACACCTATCAGTCCAGGCCTCATGGATACTGGCAAAGGCTGTTAGTACCCACAGCGTGCCCTGAATAGGTAAGTCTCAAAACACAAACCCACCTCCATAGGTACCACAAGGGATAAGAACCTAGATGTAATGCTACCCAATACCAGAAGTCTAAACAGCAAGATGCGTGCAGTGTAAACGCACCCAGTATGGAGAATGTTGATATCTGTCCTGTAACAGAAAACTGGGTCAAGGCTCACATCAGCACCCTAACACTACCAGGTTACACCTCATACTGTGCTGTACAGCCTGAAAACATGGAACAATCTACAAAAGGAGGGTGACTAGCAATAATTGTCAAGGATAACCACCCCCCCATGTTGGTACCACAACAAGAAGCAGCATGGACTAGCCATGGTCAAGTACCAGTGGCTAAAACTGCCTCCCAGTATATAGCCTGCTACAGACTACTGTCCTAACACCAGGAACTGCACCTGGCCTATGTTGGAATACATGAAGATATCAAGCCCCCCAAACCACATTATATTGGTTGACTGAAAATACCCAGACATACACTGGGAGCATTATACTAGCACCAACACTGTAGGAGAAAAGTTCCTAGAATCCATAAACCAAAATGCCCAGGAACAACGTACCACTCCCACAAGAGGGGTAAGCATACTGGATGTGATAATCAGCAACATGGGTACTGGATGGCAAGATGAGAAGTGTATCCCTCACTGGTAAGACCAGACCATAGAGTAATCACACCGGATATACACATCCTGACCACAGTCCCTGGCAAGAAAACCACAGTGAAAAACATGTGTAAAGCTTAAGTTGCACCCCTCCAAACTGATGTGGAATCCATTAAAGGCCCTGTGCAGGTGCAAAATATGGGACACACCGCAGAACTTGTTATACAGGCATTCCACGAACACAGCCAGGAATGCTTGGATTATGCAATCATAAATAACAACAAGACACAATGCCATACATGCAGGCATCTGGCATGCTGGACTCCGGCCATTACCAAACCATGCAAGAGAATGAGGAAGCTACTACATGATAGAGCAAACATAAAAAGGGAAGTAATCACTGATCAGTAGTATGGCAATAAAATATGTCCACACATACAATCCACTAAGGCCAGCTACAACAAGTAGAATCTGAGAATCCTGAGGCAATGTTACACCTGCCCCAAGTACACAGACAACCTTCAACTCCCCCCAATAAATACAAATATATGTGAGAGATGCAACCATTTATCCAAACCGGAGGCTGAGCTCCCCCAACTCAGTACTGTCAAAACTAGTCAGGAGGAGAAGGTAACCACACACACCACAAACTCAGTCCCACATAGACCTATCACAACTGTAAACCAAACACATAAACACAGAAAAACATTCCCGGAGGCCCTAATTACAAACACACCACACCAGCAGAGGCTTCCAAAGCAGACCCCCAAGCAACCACAACCTCCAAACATAGCACATGCAACACATAGTACACAAAGCTGGAGTGCCAAACAGTCACAGGCCAGAAGGAGAAACAACATGCCTGATACAGTTGTAATAGGTGACTCTATAGGCAGACACACTGCTGTCCCACTCACCAGACTGAACAAGGGAAAGGGTACAGTAAGCTGCCTGTAGGCTGCTACAATACGCCACATAACACAAGTACGCAGATCACCCCAAAGCAAGTAGAAATATGATGCAGTCATTGTCCATGCTGGTGTGAATGACCTGAGATGTACCTCCCTGGACTACATGAAAAGAGACATGGATGAGCTCTCTGAGTATGTACTCCAGGCCGGTATGACGCTGACCGTTTGCAGCATCCTACCCTCACCAAGAATGATGCCACAGTACAAACACAGAATGATCAGCTTTAACAGGTGACTCAATTACAGCTGTCAGTCCAAGAGGATCTAATGTCTGTCTGCTTGAGATGTCATGCATGACAAGCCATGCTGCTGTTCCAGGGATGGCTTGCACCTGTTACCCCTGGGCGTCTGGATATT
Source organism: Protopterus annectens (assembly GCF_019279795.1). NCBI lineage: Eukaryota > Metazoa > Chordata > Ceratodontiformes > Protopteridae > Protopterus > Protopterus annectens. The sequence goes on along the minus strand of NC_056734.1, from coordinate 949,273,478 downwards.
GGATAAGGCTTTTGCCACATTCATAGAGCCCTACGTAGGCAAGGCTGAAAAGACTAATCCACCACCCTAGAAAACATAAGAGGTAAGAAACATAAGGGTAATGCTGACCAATGCCAGATGAGTAAACCGCAATATGCATGCTCCTAAAGCCCTTCCCAGTATGGAGAACATCGATGTCTGTGCAGTGACAGAAACCTGCTGCAAGCCTACTGACAGCACACCAGCACTACCAGGTTATACCTCATATCATGCGTTATGGCCCTAAAACCTGGACCAAAACATAAAAGGAGGTGGAGTATCCATATGAAGCACAGACACCCATACATCCAGGTAACTGACAATGCACGAAGCATCGGAGACCACCCATGTGCACCTAACTGTAGTCAAAACTGCTGTACAGTCTGTAGCATGCTACAGACCACACTCTCACACACAGGAACTCCACCCAGATGTCCTGAAGACACTGGACAGTATGAATGTCTCACCAAATACCAAGCAAGGTACTCACAAATTACCACATAGGTGGTAAACCATTATGTATACAAGGAGTACTCAGGGACCTAGGGACACAAGTGGACAGTAACCTGTTATGTGACACTCACATTGCCAATGTGGCTAGGAAGACTGTCTATATTGGACACCGTATCATGAAGGGATTCACATCTACAGCAACAGAGGTCATTGTGCCCCTGTACTGTTCTCTTATCAGACCCATAATCTAGTACAATGACTCATTTGGGATGTACCTTACCTGACACCTGCAGTGGTTAGAAAGACGTCAATGGTACCTCACCAAGAGGATAAAGGGTCTCAAATATATGTCATATGCTGCCTGGCTGTAGACACCCCAGCTGAATGCAGTCACATACTGCCTACACAGAGGCATTGTATGTCTGTTGTACAAGGCCATGTCCAACACAGGAGTAATGGACATGCTCCACCCCAGGAAAATCAAAGCCATTGGAGCTGTGAGAGTGACAGATGTCAACCTCAACACATAATGAAATAGGATGTGCTGGAGGGACAGATACATAACCCAGAGGCTCCCCACACCCTGGAACAGGATCCCACTCCATGTTAGGCAGAGCCCCTCACTGACAACCCTCAACAGGAATATTGCCAAGTGGATGGATGATCGTAGATGTACACTGGGGGTCTTCACTGTGTCATGTCCAGACAGAGGCACAGTAAAGTAAATCATAAATGGCCATAATATTCACATAGTAAGGGGCGGCGAAAGACACACACACACACTCTGGCTAGGCTTACAAATGCCCTAGGGTGGATAGCCTAGTATGAACCTATGAACCTATGAAGATACAAATTGTACAGGACACTAAGGATAATCCCAAGGCTTACTCAACTGATGGTAGGAACTATGTTGGGAATTCACAGATATGCTCCGAATCACACAAATATTACAACCAACATACCAAACACACACACATATTGCCAACATACAACCTGACAGGTGCAGTGGAACCCCCCTCCCCCCAGAATGCAAAATATCTATCCCAGCAGACTGCTGGCCCCCTGACATTACAGATGCTGAGGTAACAGCCAGCATCTACAAAGCAAAACACACAGCAGCAATGGTATGAGATGGTGTCCTGGGCTGAGTCCAAAATGGACTCCAAGAAGAATGGAATGCCAAATCACACTACTGCTCATTGTCAGCCTTACCACAGGATATGTACCCAAAGAGCAGTGTACAACAACAGTGGTCCTTCTCAACAAAGGTGTTGCCTGAATGGATACTGCAAACTACCACCCCAGAATCCTGACTAGCTATGGAAAGGATCAGCATGTACCACAGACATAAAGATATCGGGGACCTACTGACAACAGACCCAACCCAGTGTGCCTGTCTTAAGTGCAGATCCTGCCCCTAAACATGTTTGCCCCATTTGAAACAGTCATTAAGGTCATTGATGAGGGCAATGTGGTCCACACAGCGTAGCTGGACCTTGCAAATGCTTCCATACAATACCCTACGTGTTCAGTATAGATATGTTCACCAGCTTAAATATAAACCCCTATATCAGTAGAGGGGTTGCAAACCAGACCAATGACAGAACTGTCATGGTCAGACATGCTGCAGCCATGTCAGACTACAAACCAGATATAAGTGGCATCCCACAAGGCTTGGTCCTGGGACCTCCCTCATTTCATATATATGTCCCATAGGTACAGGCAAACATGGAAGGACTGTGACTGAACATGTATGCAGAGGACTACAAACTGCCCACCATATCTGACCCCCAGCTGACACAAGCATCCCACAAAAGGGCCACATAGAAACAGACAACTGGTGCCATATCCATGTCAGCAAGCTAATTGCAGAAAAGTGTATAGTCAACCCCCGTGGATATACAGTAAGTGCCCACCAATTTACCACACAGGTGTTAACCCATTACGTACCTAACATGTAATGAGAGAACTAGGGACACAAGGTGATAGATATCCTGCATTGGACAAACATGTGGCTGTAGTGTTCACAGAAACATACCATATACCCACCTAATCATGAAGGTTGTTAGATCTAGATTAGGGGAGGTCATTGTGGCTCTGCAGTCATCCTTCATCAGCATTACAATTGACTAAAATAGCCCCTGTGGGATGTACCTCAGCAGACACCTCCATCAACTGTAAAGTCCACAACAGTACCTCACCAGGAGTAGCAAAGAGCTTGAACAGATGCCATGTGTTGCCTGATTAAACAAACTGCAGCTCCACACACTGCCATACTGCCCACCCAGAGGCAAGCTGTGCCTGATGTATAAAGCCATGTCCAAGCTGGAATCAATGAACATGCTGCACCTTGTACAATCTGAATGGCAGTGAGCTATGCACATGAGAGACCTGAACCCCAGCACTGACATACATTGGACAAGCTGTACTGAATGATCCATAACACAGAAGCCACCTCCACTCTTGAGTAAACTCCTAGTACAGGTTAGCCAGAGAGTCACCCATCGACATTCCTCAAGAGGAATCTTGATGAGTGGATGGGAGATGGTAGGTTTACCCTGGGTATCACTGTTATGTCACAGGTAGACGGAGGCACAGTATACTAACCATGACATATGTCATGGCAAACTCCAGTTACAATGTGTGTCGAAGGACAAACACACTCTCTGACTAGGATTAGAAATGGCCTAGGGCACATCGCTAGTGTTTGCCAATGTCCACCTATGTTGTGGAATACACTACCAATGTTGGACAAGCCTGGTTTAGGTAGTCCATATCTGAACATAATGCAACATGGACATATGTGCACAACTGGCCCCTAAACAGTCTGTTGTGCTCACTATGAAGATTTAAAGCAGTGATAGGACTAAAGCCCAGGATACTGTCCACCACAGTGAAAGTACTGAACCAGTACACTATACGGTACTACAGTATTAGGTCAGTATGAAAGGATGTTGACAACTGTATGCAAAGTATCCCATGCAAACCCTGCAGGCACAGTATAATCCCTGTTCTGTTCAGACACGAAGCAGTTGGCCAGTAAGTACACAACATGACACCCAACACACAACCAAAAATGTGAGATATTGTTGAAGTTCACACTCATCCAAATATGTGGTGGACTGCAGAGTTCAACATATGGAAAGCTCATACTGGGCATGCTCGCACACTTTGATAAATGAGACATATGTCAGACTACATGCCATGGAAAGGCTGAACTGGGCATGCTCACACACTTAGGCCATATCTCCGTTTAGCAGTTGGCCACACATATATGGTATTTGTATGTGTCATTCCAGGAACCAACCACATCACAGCAATCTGCCCAGTGCACACAGTAAATGACTACAGAGACATAAGTGATATAGTGGATCCCCCTCATATTCAAACATCTTCCACAGATACACAAGTTGTTCATAGAAACAAGGAATGCTATGGCAATAAAGACCTGCAAACAGTCTATCAGCAACAAATATTGTGCATCTGACAATTAAACATATGGGTGTAGAGGTCAATACTAGGCTGTTTGCCCTAGGGAATGACAGCTTAGCCAGAGTGGGCTTGGCATCTGCATCCCCAGTACAGTAGGCTTCTGTGCCACTGTAAAGTAGGTCACATAAGGCATCGTGTGAGGCTAGTGTGCTGTGCCTCTGTCAAGCAGGGACACAGTGGAGATCCCAGGGTTTGAATGTGCTAAGCCACATCCATGTTGTTGGTGTGTGCTGGAAAAGGGTTGCTGAGGATCTGTAACAGTAAGTGGGCGTCAATAACAGACTGAGGGGAGCCCTATCTGCATTGTCTGGACAATTTCACTGTCAACACTGTGTTGTGATGATTATGTGGGATTGAAGTGTCGTGCCGGTACTGTTCAGAGATGTCCTCCCTCTGTGGGCTACAGCTCTGCAATGTATTAGCTCACTTTGTCTGTTGGACAGCTCATATATGGCTGGTGTATACCTGACAGGTGTCCTGTTGTGGAGCAGTCATGGGTATATGTGGGATAGCATGATCAATGCAAACCTTACACATGCTCATAGAATGCAACTGTCAAGGATTATGCAGAGTGGCCAGTATAGTCCCTCAGCATGGGTCCTTTGAAGTCTTCCTCCCCAGTCTTCACAAGTGTAGAGTCTGCTTGTGCTAAATACAGTTTGTTTGCAGTGACAACCTTGCCTGGGGGTGGGGATGGGATATGGCTGTCCAGGGAAAGGTGGGTATGGTCAGATATCAACAATGGTGGTCTACCTCTGGTGTGGAACAGTGAGTACCCATGTTGCAGATGGACAGGTGCAATATGTATTCCAAACAACGTTCTCAGTAGAAAAACCACTTTAATGTGAGGAGCAAAGCTTTCGGATAAAATCCTTTATCAATACTGAAAATACAAATGCAAATGCAGAGTATATATAGGTCTAAAAAAGTCATTGACCGGCAGCCAAGAAGTCACATGACCCAATCATTAAAACAAAACATGTAGAAATAAATAAATATGCAAAGCTAAAAAATGCAACAGCATAATGCATACATGAAAACAAAAAACATTTAAAAGAGGAAGAATGTATATTTTAAAAAAAAAAGGGGAGAATGTATATTTTTAAAAAAAGCAAAGTTTTAACCTAAAAATCACATGTACAATCATATACATAAAGAGAAAATCTTATAATCTAGATCTACTCATTCTAACCAAAATAGGTTTAAGGCTGACAGTACTGTTCAAACCAGGTGGTGAGTCACCCATCAATCTAATTATCCAGTTGTATTCTTTAATTTCTAATTTGTTATTGATATCACCACCTCTGGGTGAGGGTGAAACATGGTCTATAGCTTTAAATTTAAATACATGCTGTTCACCAAAACATAGCCTGTGTTTATATAAAGCATTAGTGTCCACACATCTTCGGATTTCGGACTTGTGTTCTGTGATCCTATCTTTAAGTTTACGTGTGGTTTTACCCACATAGAAAGAGTTGCATAATACACAGGTAGCAAGGTAAACCACGTGGGTGGTAACACAAGTAGCAGTTACATTGAACCTAAACAGCCTCTTACTGACTGGGTGTTCAAAGATACCTAAATGTTCATCATAAATGTCATCACAGCACGAGCAATTATAACATTTTCGTGTGCCCATAGTGCTGGATGGATGTGTTGTGATATTTGTAGGAAAATCTTTGTAACAGAGGACACTCTTGAGGGTTCTCATGTTACGATATGCAAAAAATGGGACATTGCCCAGCATTGCTTTTAACTCTTCAGATGCCATCAAGATTAGCCAATTCTTATGGATAATACATTGAATACATGGTGTTTTTGTACTAAACAAAGTAACGTATCTTACTTTCATCTCATTTTGGATGGACACATTGGGCAAGCCAACAGCTTGTGTTTCTATGGCGTCATTTAACATAACAGGGGCCACCCTCGACTTTCTTTCCTCTAGCACATTTTGTTTCTCATTATTTAAGATGGTAGCATCATAACCACTGTTAGTGAAATCAGCTATCATCTCATTCAACTGTTCGGAGAAGCTAGGATCTTCCGTGTTAAACCTACTGGCTCTATAAAATTGAGAACTGACAGTACCTCTAAAAACATGCGGTGCATGCATACTACTTGCATGAGTGTACCTTCCTGCACAGACTTCCTTTCTATGGAGGCTTGTTCTAAGTATACCACCGTCAAGACTCAAGTTGATATCTAAAAAATTAATAGTAATTTCAGATGAACACATTTTGAACTTCAAAAAAGATGAAATTGAATTGATGCACAGCATAAAATCATTCAAATCCTGTAACGTGCCCCCCCAAATCAAAAAGCAGTCATCCACAAATCGTTGAAAGAACTTTACATTATCTTTATATGGATTCAAACCACTAAATAAATGTTTCCTTTCCCACTGGTATAAAACTAGGTTGGCATAAGTATTGGCTACCGAAGTACCCATAGCCACACCTGTGAGCTGAAGATACAAGGATTCATTAAAAAGGAAAACATTATTTCTCAACACCACAACCATGAGAGTACATATTTTTTCAATTTTGTGGAAGTTGGGATCAGGACATGAGTAAGAATTCCCTCAACAAATCCAGGCCAATATCAGTTGGAATGACAGTAAACAAAGATACTATGTCTAGGGTTACCAAAAGGTACTTTCTTAGATGTAGAGACGCCTTCTCTATGTTATACCATTGCTTAAGCTTCTGAACAAAATCAATGGTGTCACGTAAGATAGAGTCACATTGACTAAGATATGGTTGAAGTTGATCATGCAAATAAACTGAAAGCGGCTCTGTTATCCAGCCAGCACCTGAAACAATTGGCCTCATTGGTGGATCAGTGAGGGATTTGTGGATCTTAGGGATGCCGTATAACTGTGGGGTAATTGGGCATGGTACGGTCAAATAATTAAATAGATCTAAGTCTATGTCACCTTGGATCTGTAGGTCATAAATTACCATATTCACATATGAGATACATTTCTTAACATCCAAAGGGGTGATTTCCTTAAATGCAGTGTCATCACTAAGTAAACTAGACATAGCCAAAAAATATTTGTCTCTATTCATAAGCACAACTGCACCCCCCTTATCAGCTTGCTTAATGACAATATTTATATTAGATTGCAAGTCTCTGTATGCTTGAAACTCTTCATAGCTAAGGTTAAAACATTTTCTATCATTATATTTCTTAATATTTATATCAAACATTTGTCTCCTTTCTGCTTCACATACATCATGGAACGCTTTAACAACAGGTACATTGACAGGGATGTATATACTAAGGCGTTTGCAGCCTTGAGTCAACATCTGCGTATTGCCAAATAACAGTTTTAGATTTAACAGTCTCGTGAACCTTTTCAGATTTGTCAGTGTCGAAACTAAATCATCTGCACATGTGGGGATGAAGTTCAAGCCCTTAGAGAGAACAGAATAGTGTGTCTCGTGTAAAATGAAATCTGACAAGTTTAACGTACCTCTGTAAACTTGCGGCTCATCTTGCCTGAGCCTAAAGGGCTATCCAGTTTTCTTTTGTTCATTCTGTTTGGTGTTTCATTCCGTGTATTCGACGAATCTCTCGTGTTAATTACACGCTCTCTAACCGCTTCTGGATGGTCCAGACTGAAGCGTTTATTGGAAAAGTTTATTTTAGTCTGCTGCATCTGCGGCGTTTTTTTGTATGCATATGTATTCCCAATAGTAGCACTAGCATGTCTGCCGTCTGTGAGGCTCTCAGAGGAGCCGGCAATGCCTCCTGTTGACATTGAGGACGTAGTGCGGACAGAACCATCAGCTCCGTGTACCAAGGGGGTAGTTAACTTTAATTCCGAGTCATTCTGTGTTAACTGAACACTACTCAAACCAAAATCATCAAGAGAGTCCAAGCCATCATCACGAACATGCACAGGGACAGTTACATCAGTTTTTCTGTATTTATGACTGTTGTCTCTAGGCCAAGAGAAAATGTTACTTCTTGTGAAATCATTTACATCTCGGAGAAGCTTACGCTTTTTGGTAGCTTCCATCCTTGAATCAAGTAACTACATTTTTTCCACCATGCGCTCATAATTACTAGATAGGCTCGTAAATGCAGGCATATTAACTAAGTCATTCTCCATTGACATAATCTCCTTCTTGAGATCATCTTCAATAGTCTGGAAGAAATCATTCAACAAATGCATGTAGTCTATTCCTAGTTTAATGTTTAGCTGTTGCCATTTCTTAAGTAACTCAGGGTAAGTGTTCCCATAGGAGGGCATTTTCAGGATTCTCAGCCCTCTGGGAACAATACCTTTGTTAATATAGGCAATGAAACTAAAGCGCTGCCATTGCAGCCGCTTAAACAAACTTGTTTTCCTCTCCAATAATTGCAAGGATTTGTTAAAATCCAAAATTACATCCTGGGCAGGTGCAGGTACATCCATGGATAAGCTACTGGTATTTTCAACAACAGTTAGCAGAGGATTAACCTCAATGTTAATCAGAGATTTAATGGAAGTCATTGAGTTTGCCATAGAGAAGTAAAAAGGCTGAAAACAAAAAGACCTTGAAAGTAGCAAATCTTCTGAAAAGGCAGAAGAAAATGTCCAAACACAAATGCCAAGAGGTCCAGCAAGACAAACAACGTTCTCAGTAGAAAAAACACTTTAATGTGAGGAGCAAAGCTTTCAGATAAAATCCTTTATCAATACTGAAAATACAAATGCAAATGCAGAGTATATATAGGTCTAAAAAAGTCATATGACCAGCAGCCAAGAAGTCACATGACCCAATCATTAAAACAAAACATGTAGAAATAAATAAATATGCAAAGCTAAAAAATGCAACAGCATAATGCATACATGAAAACAAAAAACATTTAAAAGAGGAAGAATGTATATTTTTTAAAAAAAGGGGGGGAATGTATATTTTTAAAAAAAAGCAAAGTTTTAACCTAAAAATCACATGTTCAATCATATACATAAAGAGAAAATCTCATAATCTAGATCTACTCATTCTAACCAAAATAGGTTTAAGGCTGACAGTACTGTTCAAACCAGGGGGTGAGTCACCCATCAATCTAATTATCCAGTTGTATTCTTTAATTTCTAATTTGTTATTGATATCACCACCTCTGGGTGAGGGTGAAACATGGTCTATAGCTTTAAATTTAAATACATGCTGTTCACCAAAACATAGCCTATGTTTATATAAAGAATTAGTGTCCACACATCTTCGGATTTCGGACTTGTGTTCTGTGATCCTATCTTTAAGTTTACGTGTGGTTTTACCCACATAGAAAGAGTTTCATAATACACAGGTAGCAAGGTAAACCACGTGGGTGGTAACACAAGTAGCAGTTACATTGAACCTAAACAGCCTCTTACTGACTGGGTGTTCAAAGATACCTAAATGTTCATCATAAATGTCATCACAGCACGAGCAATTATAACATTTTCGTGTGCCCATAGTGCTGGATGGATGTGTTGTGATATTTGTAGGAAAATCTTTGTAACAGAGGACACTCTTGAGGGTTCTCATGTTACGATATGCAAAAAATGGGGCATTGCCCAGCATTGCTTTTAACTCTTCAGATGCCATCATGATGTATGTGAAGCAGAAATGAGACAAATGTTTGATATAAATATTAAGAAATATAATAATAGAAAATGTTTTAACCTTATCTATGAAGAGTTTCAAGCATACAAAGACTTGCAATCTAATATAAATATTGTCATTAAGCAAGCTGATAAGGGGGGTGCAGTTGTGCTTATGAATAGAGACAAATATTTTTTGGCTATGTCTAGTTTACTTAGTGATGACACTGCATTTAAGGAAATCACCCCTTTGGATGTTAAGAAATGTATCTCATATGTGAATATGGTAATTTATGACCTACAGATCCAAGGTGACATAGACTTAGATCTATTTAATTATTTGACCGTACCATGCCCAATTACCCCACAGTTATACGACATCCCTAAGATCCACAAATCCCTCACTGAGGCCAATTATTTCAGGTGCTGGCTGGGTGACAGAGCAGCTTTCAGTTTATTTGCATGATCAACTTCAACCATATCTTAGTCAATGTGACTCTATCTTACGTGACACCATTGATTTTGTTCAGAAGCTTAAGCAATGGTATAACATAGAGAAGGCGTCTCTACATCTAAGAAAGTACCTTTTGGTAACCCTAGACATAGTATCTTTGTTTACTGTCATTCCAACTGATATTGGCCTGGATTTGTTGAGGGAATTCTTACTCTCATGTCCTGATCCCAACTTCCACAAAATCGAAAAAATATGTACTCTCGTGGATGTGGTGTTGAGAAATAATGTTTTCCTTTTTAATGAATCCTTGTACCTTCAGCTCACAGGTGTGGCTATGGGTACTTCGGTAGCCAATACTTATGCCAACCTAGTTTTATACCAGTGGGAAAGGAAACATTTATTTAGTGGTTTGAATCCATATAAAGATAATGTAAAGTTCTTTCAATGATTTGTGGATGACTGCTTTTTGATTTGGGGGGGCACGTTACAGGATTTGAATGATTTTATGCTGTACATCAATTCAATTTCATCTTTTTTGAAGTTCAAAATGTGTTCATCTGAAATTACTATTAATTTTTTAGATATCAACTTGAGTCTTGACGGTGGTACACTTAGAACAAACCTCCATAGAAAGGAAGTCTGTGCAGGAAGGTACACTCATGCAAGTAGTATGCATGCGCCGCATGTTTTTAGAGGTACTGTCAGGTCTCAATTTTATAGAGCCAGTAGGTTTAACACGGAAGATCCTAGCTTCCCTGAACAGTTGAATGAGATGATAGCTGATTTCACTAACAGTGGTTATGATGCTACCATCTTAAATAATGAGAAACTAAATGTGCTAGAGGAAAGAAAGTCGAGGGTGGCCCCTGTTATGTTAAATGACGCCATAGAAACCCAAGCTGTTGGCTTGCCCAATGTGTCCATCCAGAATGAGATGAAAGTAAGATACGTTACTTCGTTTAGTACAAAAACACCATGTATTAAACGTATTATCCATAAGAATTGGCTAATCTTGATGGCGTCTGAAGAGTTAAAGGCAATGCTGGGCAATGTCCCATTTTTTGCATGTCGTAACATGAGAACCCTCAAGAGTGTCCTCTGTTACAAAGATTTTCCTACAAATATCACAACACATCCATCCAGCACTATGGGCACACGAAAATGTTATAATTGCTCGTGCTGTGATGACATTTATGATGAACATTTAGGTATCTTTGAACACCCAGTCAGTAAGAGGCTGTTTAGGTTCAATGTAACTGCTACTTGTGTTACCACCCACGTGGTTTACCTTGCTACCTGTGTATTATGCAACTCTTTCTATGTGGGTAAAACCACATGTAAACCTAAAGATAGGATCACAGAACACAAGTCCGAAATCCGAAGATGTGTGGACACTAATGCTTTATATAAACACAGGCTATGTTTTGGTGAACAGCATGTATTTAAATTTAAAGCTATAGATCATGTTTCACCCTCACCCAGAGGTGGTGATATCAATAACAAATTAGAAATTAAAGAATACAACTGGATAATTAGATTGATGGGTGACTCACCCCCTGGTTTGAACAATACTGTCAGCCTTAAACCTATTTTGGTTAGAATGAGTAGATCTAGATTATGAGATTTTCTCTTTATGTATATGATTGTACATGTGATTTTTAGGTTAAAACTTTGCTTTTTTTAAAAATATACATTCTCCCCTTTTTTTAAAAAATATACATTCTTCCTGTTTTAAATGCTTTTTTGTTTTCATGTATGCATTATGCTGTTGCATTTTTTAGCTTTGCATATTTATTTATTTCTACATGTTTTGTTTTAATGATTGGGTCATGTGACTTCTTGGCTGCCGGTCATATGACTTTTTTAGACCTATATATACTCTGCATTTGCATTTGTATTTTCAGTATTGATAAAGGATTTTATCCGAAAGCTTTGCTCCTCACATTAAAGTGTTTTTTCTGCTGAGAACATTGTTTGTCTTGCTGGACCTCTTGGCATTTGTGTTTGGGCAATATGTATTCCCCCATGTGTCTGTGCTGAGTAGTTCTGCCATAGCACATGGACCCACAAATTGTAGTGGCTGTAGGGTAATGTTGTAGAGGCCTGAGTAATTCCTACACACAATATGCCTGTACCTGATGTTAACAACTGGAATGGTGTATGTGAACACCTGCATATCCCGGCACTGTTCCCAGGGAAGCAAAGTGTGTGTCCTGGATGTGAGAGGGGTGTTCTGGACTGGTTGTGTTGTGTGTTACAGTTCCTGTGGTCATGAAGCATGGTATAGAACTTAACCTGCCAGTGCGATGTGCATATCTGACCCTGAAGTAGGTGGCTGCAAATGCATATATATGCTCTACCCCACCTGACAGGTAGTACTAGATGTACATACCTCTGTAGAAATAAAGATGTCAGCACCCTATAAATACTGCAGGTGCAGAACAGATGCCCAGTAATTTGGATAGCGTGCTCTGCTAATGTGTCTCCCTCAAGTGTCATAATATAGTTAGGTAGGAGTTTGAACCATGCAAATGCTCAGTGTGTGTGTGTGTGTGTGTGTGTGTGTGTGTGTGTGTGTGTGTGTGTGTGTGTGGGTGAGCGGGGTTGTTGTGTGTGCAAGTCTGTGTGAGGGAAATGTCCCTTTGGCAACTGGGAAAACACTGTACAGGATGCACATTCCCCTTTCTAAACACTGATGATGTCAGCACCCTATAAGTACAGCAGGGGAAGAGAAACCTCCCAATAATGCGAATAGTGTGCTCTGCTGATGTGTTCATCTCGAATGTCATAATATAGTTAGGTAGGGGTTTGAATCTTGCAAATACCCCGTGTGTGTGGAGGGAGGTTAGTGTGTGTACAAGTCTGTATGAAAGAAATGTCCCTTTTGGCAACTAGGAGAACACACTTCAGGATGCACATTCCCCTTTCTAAACACTGATGATGTCAGCACCCTATAAGCACAGCAGGAGAAGGAAAACCTCCCAGTAATGCCAATAGCGCAGTCTACTAATGCATCCGTCTCATGTGCCATAACATAGTTAGGTAGGGGTTTGAATCCTGCAAATGCCCAGTGTGTGTGGAGGGGGGTTAGTGTGTGTGCAAGTCTGTATGAAAGAAATGTCCCTTTTGGCAACTAGGAGAACACACTATGGGATGCACATTCCCCTTTCTAAACACTGATGATGTCAGCACCCTATAATCAAGCAGGAGAAGGGAAACCTCCCAGTAATGCAAATAGCGCCCTCTGCTAATGCGTCCATCTTGAGTGTCATAATATTGTAAGGTAGGGGTTCGAATCCTTCAAATGCCCAGTGTGTGTGGAGGGGGCATAGTGTGTGTGCAAGTCTGTATGAAAGAAGTGTCCCTTTTGGCAACTAGGAGAACACACTACAGGATGCACATTCCCCTTTCTAAACACTGATGATGTCAGCACCCTATAAGTACAGCAGGAGAAGGGAAACCTTCCAGTAATGCGAATAGCTCGCTCTGCTAATGTGTCCATCTTGAGTGTCATAATATTGTAAGGTAGGGGTTTGAATCCTGCAAATGCCCAGTGTGTGTGGAGGGGGCTTAGTGTGTGTGCAAGTCTGTATGAAAGAAGTGTCCCTTTTGGCAACTAGGAGAACACACTACAGGATGCACATTCCCCTTTCTAAACACTGATGATGTCAGCACCCTATAAGTATAGCAGGAGAAGGGAAACCTTCCAGTAATGCGAATAGCTCGCTCTGCTAATGTGTCCGTTTCGAGTGTAATAACATAGTTAGATAGGAGTTTGAATCCTGCAAGTGCTCAGTGTGTGTGGAGGGGGGGGGGGTTAGTGTGTGTGCAAGTCTGTATGAAACGAATGTCCATTTTGGCAACTAGGAGAACACACTACATTCTAAACACTGATGATGTCAGCACCCTATAAGCACAGCAGGAGAAAGGAAACCTCCCAGTAATGCGAATAGCATGCTCTGTTAATATGTTTCTCTCAAGTGTCATAACATAGCTAGGTAGGGGTTTGAATCCTGCAAATGGCAAGTGTGTGGATGAGGGGAGTGTGTGTGCTGGCAAGTCTGTATGAAAAATATGTGCATTTTGGCAATTAGGAGAACACTACATGATGAACATTACCCTGTCCAAACACTGATGATGTCAGCACCCTATAAGTACAGCTGGAGAAGAAACCCTCCGAATAGCGCACTCTGCTAATGCGTCGCTCTCAAGTGTCATAATAAAGTTAGGTAGGGGTTTGAATCCTACAAATGGATTTGTGTCTTTGGATGAGGGGAGTTTGTGTGTGTGCAATTCTGTATAAAAGACACGTGCTTTTTGGCAATCAGGAGAACACACTACATGATGCACATTACCCTTTCCAAACACTGATGATGTCAGCACCCTATAAGTACAGCCGGAGGGAAAAAACCTCATAGTAATCCGAATAGTGCGCTTCACTAATACATCTCTGTCACGTGTCATAACATAATTAGGTAGAGGTATGAATCCTGCAAATGGCAAGTGTTTGTGGGGGGGGGTAGTAGGTTGTGTGTAATTGCAAGTGTGAGAAAACAATTCCTTTTGGCAACTACTACAATACACCATATGCTGCATATTCCCCCAGTAAACACAGATGATGTCACCACACTATCAGTACAGCCAAACAGGGCTAATTGCCCAGTAATGCCAATAGTGCGCTCCGCTACTGGGTCTAATACCACTGTCAGAGCACAGATAGGTATGTTTTGGAAACCCACAACTGCCACGTGTGGTGTGTCACACAAAATGACCATGTGTGTGTTGTTGTTCATATCAATGCATGACATTGCTTAAACCAGCAATGGCAATGCACACATGATCTATGTGTGTGACACATACGCATATATACCTGTGACCTTCAGTAGTTACCATGTCTGACACGTGCCTAAAGTGGATAAATGGTATTTGCAATGCATAACATTATGACTGTGTCTTACTGTGCAGGGGCCGCATGCGGTATGTGTATATACAGTGTGAGTTGTATATGGTATCATCATAACAGCAGGGGATACACATCTGGTCTGGGCCATATAGTCTACATGTAGTCGATGAACAGGTGCTGCATGTTCCCACCTGTTGTGGGAGTGGTAACATGTTGTTCCACTGCAATTCAGTGACTACATGCTGGGAACCTTTCAGCTAGTGTGTTGTAGCTACAGTAATGCTCACACACAATGTTCAGCTGGATGCAGTCCAGCCATATAAAGACATATCTAGAGACTGTCATATTCCCAGTGTTGTTAGGGAGGACAGGTGGGTTTCCTGTGTATGGGAGGGTTGTGTGTGCCAGGCTATGAACCAGAAGGCAGTCCACCACACTGTTAGCTGCTCATGGATAGGCCCTGATGCTTTGTGCTGTGCCAACAACCTGGAGGTGTGTGTATCTGCGGTGCCTTGAGATAACACCCCCCTGTTCATGTGTGTTACATGTGTAGGGGATGACAGGCATGGTATGAGGTATAACCTGGCAGATATGGGTTGCACCTGTGAGCCATGAATCAGGAATCTGTTACTGCACAGATATTGCAGTTTACCGTGATGAGGACAGTGTTCAGTGCATGCATCTTGCGGTGTACACTGCCGGTGTTGTGTAGCATTACTGTTAGTGTCCTATCCTGTGTGATACCCGTGGAGGTGGCTATGTAATCTGTGTCCTGCAGCAAAAGGCACTATGTGTGTATCAAGGGGCTTCGCCAATATACAATGGCCCATGGGTGTCACGTGCAAGCTGCCTATTGCAAATCATTGTGGCTTCCCTAGCATGTAAGCACACGCTGACAGCCATTGGATACCCTATGAATGACATTGGAGATTGAGCAGAACGTAGACATAGAACACCCTTCCTACATATTGTGGTAGCATACCTGGTTAGGGTATGATGACAACCAAGGTTAGGCTCATACTGGCCCATGCCACATGCTGAGAGAGCCCTTCTATGTTCCCTATCATTTAGTCCAGGGAGGTACATCTCAGCTCATCCATAGTGGCATGGACAATGACTGAGTCATATGTGTCCATGCCTCTGACTGACCTGTATGCATGTGTTTTGTGGTGGACCATAGTGCCCCACGGGCATATCACTGTGACCTTCGCCATGTACAGCCTGTTGAGTGGGACCCCACTGCAGCGGCCAAGAGAGGTACCTGACACATCTGTAACAGGTGTGTTGTGTAGCCCTACAGGCTGTGAGTGTGTGGCACATGGGATGTGTGTGCCATGTGTGGCATGTGCTCTGTTCTGACTTAACGTATGCCTGTGTGCCAGCTGCAGAGGTGTGTGATGCACAGGCAGGATGCTATTCTGAGTCTCCAAGTATGCCCCAGTGTGTTCGGATTGCTGTCAGTGCGGGTCTATGTCAGACTGGTATTGTAGTCACTGTAGTATGTCATGCCACCTGACAGGGTATGGCAGTACTGGGTTCAGAGTGCTTAGTCCCCAGATTGGCTATGTGGTGGCATCTCACACATGTGGTGTATGTTCCTGGCCAGGGGAGAGGGTTGACTGCATACATGTGGCAGCTGTGACATTGCCACATGACTCACATAAACCACAACTGGACCATAGAGGTGATTCACAGGTTACCTTTGCACATGCTACCATAGTAGTGTTATTGCCATGGTGATTACCAACACATAGGGCCAATGGGGAACAACATACTGAAGGTGAGTATGTGTGGGTGTACTGCTACTGATTTCATAGCGCTGGCATATATGACTGCACACGTGGGTAAATGCCAGGTAAGTCATATGCAATGTGTCACAGGCAATGTACATGCGAACAGGACAGATGGTGACGTTCTGTCAGGTGGAAAATTGACATACGTATAGTACGCTATGCAGATGTCACTAGGAATCCACAGAAGCTCTGTAAATCTGCATTGCAGGTGGAATCAGTGTTCCAGGGAACATCAAGCAAACATGCATGCAAACAAAGCTACAGTAAGCAGGGCTGGAAGTAGTCCATTGTACAATAAAGAAGGGGTAACACTTCCAGTAGGTAACAGTGCAAATATGCAGGCACTATCAACATGTACCCAGGAATGTACAGCTCAGATGTCCATGGTAGAACTGATATTATTTAATATTTAATTGTAATTTAAATTAAATTGGTACTGCACACATATCAACATGCGCAAACATCCACATTGCATAGTCGTTGTGGGCAACATGCCACCATTAGTGTACATGTCCATCATTGCATATCACTACTTGCATTAGCTTCTCCCCTGTGCTACCTATGTATGTGGCTATCTGTTGACATCCTTACCACCGGTATGCAATAATGTGCATCTGTTACACTATGGTACTTACTATGGGTATAGATAACAATTCAGGACAGTCATACAGTTACTGCATCAGGCATGCTGGGATATACTCACAATCATATCAGCACACTGTGCTGTTACCCACATGATACATAGTAATACACTTCTATGTAGTCACCCTGTGCATCAGCAACATGTTTACCTGTTCCTGCACTGATGTTGGAGATTGCAGGAGGTGGCACAGTTTCATCATATGCACAGGGTGTGAATTAGGTATGCCTGAGTCTGCCACTGATACCACCAATTGACATGTATATGTATGTGTGTTGGTGAGGGACAGCAGTACAGGGTGGGGCACTGTTAGTGCAGTGTGTGCATGTATGTGGTAGCCCTAGGTGTTAACATTTCGCATGTGTGTATGCATGCACACAGTTCCACCTCATGGCTTCCATATACTGGCGTTTGTGGACAGCCACAGACTGTACCTGGCAGGTCATACAGATCAGTGTCTGTGGGCACGGACATGGTACCTGTGCCTGGCAGGGGTGCTACGGACCGTATCTGGTACTAAGCCAGACTGGGTACTGTCATCAGAAGCGGGAGTTTGTTGACTGGACACAGGTTCCTGTTGGGACTGTCAGGAGCCACGTGCACGTGGTCTCCTGGGACGGTCTGATGACAGCACTGACCCAGCATTGCTGGGGCTGCTGCTGGCACTATGGGGGCATCCGCAGGCCTGTTGCTGTCCACACCGACTGCCAGCTGCTGCTGTTGCTGGCATACGGCCACGTCGACACCGCAACCGTCCACCATTGCCCTGGCTCATGGACATGTGGTAGTGGAACTGCTGTAATATGTCCCCACAACATCTGTCTATGACATTGGTAAAATTACGGATAGCATCCGCGATGTCATGCATACTGTCAGTCATGGATGTGTGACATGCTCTCAGCTCCCTCAGACCCTATCTGGTGTACCTTTCCATATGTGACTGTGCCTGCATGACAGCCCAAAACATAGCTGAGGTTGACAGACCTCTTTGGGCATGTCTGCCAGAGGCAGTACACCCACGGATGCTCCCATGAGAACCCATGGGCAACTGCCTATGTGGTACCATCTCAGGACTCTGCCCATGGCTGCTGTGTGGGGAAGCATGTGCCACAGATACCACATTACCCTGGTCAATGCCCACTGTATCCTGTCCATCACCTAGGGACAATGGTGACATAGGATGTACTGGCAGGATGACTGTGCGCAATGATGGGATTGACAGCTGTGTACTGTCAATTGGCTGACCAATGACGGACCCTGACACACCTTCCTGTGCCATTAAACAGATATCATCTTTATCAGTACCTGTGGCATCAGATTCAGGTTCCCTGCTGCAGGACACCAGAGCAGCACCAGAACCTGTTGGAGGAAGACAGGAAACACAGTTTACAATGTCTACACAATGTTACCAGTGATGCACACATGCACACATGCACACGTGGACACATGCACACATGTACACGTGGACACATGCACACATGCACACGTGGACACATGCACACATGCACACATGGGCACGCGGACACGTGGACACGTGGACACGTGCACACATGCACACATGCACACGTGGACACAGGCACACATGCACACATGCACACATGCACACATGCACAGGTGGACACATGCACACACGCACACATGCACACCCCGCAGTATACACATAGAGCACTACTGAGTTACACTATGATTACTAGCACTATCAGGACTATTATAGGTATTGTTAAAACACACTCTTCCAGCATGGATGGGCTGCCTTGCTGTAACACCGGAGGGACCTGCAGAAATGAGGGGATTAATGTCAGTGGGCACAACTGTGCCATTGATACTGCGTATGATACAGTTCAGTAGTACACCAGTTGCCTTTTACATGTCAGCTGCTGATATTGGCAATATCACACCTGCACAATTACATACTATGTTGACAGCTACATACCAAGGACACACCTTACACATGCATAAACTAACAGTGTACAGAACAGTCAAGTGTACATATGGCATATTACCTGCATGCTCCATGTTGTGTTGCTGTGTGGATCTAGCCTCCATCATAATGCAGGTGTGTTGCTGTTGATGTTCCTGGGCTGGAGCCACAACACTTAGGAGTAGCCCCTCCAGTCTGGTGAGGGGAGGATGTGTGGCCACCCCACCTCCTGTGGCGACCTGTTGCCTGTGGATATCCGACGCACGCTGACGGACGTTTCTGATTAAATCACTGCAGTGATGTCGTACCTGCTCATATGTCCTATTATGTGTGCCAATGTCATTTACCCTACGGACAAGGTCTTGCCACAGTGCAGCCCTCTCCTGCTTTTTCTGGCTGGTGCGGGAAAACAGTATGTCATAATCCCGCACCAGGCTCTGGTGTATCTCTTCATCTTCTGCAGCAGAGTAGGCAGGATTTCGCTGACGTGCCATGTCCCTGAAAGAGAACACAAGCAGGATATCAGCAAACTATGTCAGCAAAATATGGCACACATACTATACATGATACTCAACTGTAGTGATATACTACTACTCCCATATGTAGCACGTGTGTGTCTCTTGGTGGATACACATGTACATGGCCAGATATCAATGCTCAGCCAACACCTGTGCAACACTACCTGTCACATTCCATATAACATAGCACCATGCCCCATCAGTCAGCACACTGAGACAGGTCCAATGCACCATCTCACTCTGGGGGTTCATAAGAAGGTACTGTATGTGGAACGTCATCCACTAGTGTGATCTGGACACAAAATAATCGGCCTGGATATACATATCCCACCACCACCACCAGCACAGTAGACTACTTTGATATATATGTGAATAGACAGATTTTCACTTGTTAGGACTGACATGGTATCCATGCAGCCCACTGGGCCAGTGATAGCCACAACCCACAATGCTGACCCCTTTGCAAATGCTTCCCACGGACATCCCAAAGAATGCATGGAACATGCACACACAATTCTAACACAGACCCTATGCACATAGGTTAAGCATCCTGTCTGGTGGACCCCAGCCAAAGACAAATTGTATAATGATAGAAGGAGGCTACGGCAGGACAGAGCAGATTCACATAAAGGGAAGGCATCTGTGGTCGGCACTAGTAATAAGCTACGTTCTCTCATAACAACATCCAAGGCCAACTCTGAGAGGGAAATGGCCAAGGACACTATAGATAACCACAAGGCCTTCTTCAGTTTTGTTAGACACATGGACCAAAAGCCTCAAATAAGCTCTGAGTTACTACACACCTACTTAACATTCACTGAACCCAAAGATATTGGCAACATTCTGGCAGACAGGTTCAGTGCAAATATCCCCCCTCCCTCTCCCCCAAACTTAGAAATACTTATCACAGCTGAATGTAACCTCCCTATCATCTCAGATGTCCAGGTGAGGGCCGCCCTCAGCAAAGCAGAACACACAGCATTAATGTGACCTGATGGTATCCCTGGATGTGTGCTACGTGAACTCCAAGAGAAGGTACAACCGCATATAAAACTGATATTTAACCTTGGCCTTACTACGGGATATGTACCTGAACACTGGCATACAGCAACAGTGGTCCCACCCACAAAGGAGGCACCTCTACTGACCCTGGGAACTACCGCCCCATAAGCTTAACCAGCCTGGTCTGCAAAGCTATGGAAAGATTCATTATGGGACTCATATACAGCAATATTGGGTACCTGCAGACACTTGATCCCACCCAGTTTGCCTTTGTGAAGGGCTGATCCTGCCTTTTGAACCTGGTTGACCTTTTCAAAACAGTCACTACAGCCATTGATGAGGGCAAAGCAGTCCATACAGCCTACCTGGACTTGCCTTAGGCCTTCAACACAGTACTCCACTCAGGCATCATCGACAAGCTCATCAGCTTAACTGTTAATACATATGTCACATGATGGGTTGCAAACTGGTTGAACAACAGAATCCATAAAGTCAAAATTGCGGGAGCCATGTCAGACTCAAAGCCAGTCACATGGGGTATCCCACAGGGCTCTGTCCTAGGACCCCTCTTGTTTGGCATTTACTTCTCAAATGTGAAAGCAAACATGGGCGGGTTGTGGATGACAAAGTTCCCAGATGACTGTGAACTAAGCGCCATAGTCGTTACACCAGCTGACACACACATCCTACAGAAAGGCCTCACTGAAACAGACAACTGGTGCCAGAATCATGGCCTAACACTGAATGACATGTAATGTATAGTGATCCCCTTTGGGTAAAACTATGTGCACACAACTTATCACATAGACATACATATAGATACAGACCAATAACACATATGGAGGGTTCACAGTATGTAGACTATTAACTTGTTACTTTACATTACCTGTGTTTGTCGCAGCTGGTTGCGTTACCATTAGTATAGCTTCCTGCTGCTGCTAGCCCAGCTTGATACTGACGACAGCTTCAACTTAGTTTGTCTTATGTGTGGTTTTTGTTTGTGTTTTTATTTTCTTTTTTTCTTTCTATTTTTCTTTCTCTCTCTCTCTCTCTCTCTCTCTCTCTCCCTCTGCCTCCAGACGGTGCAAATGAGTGTGGAGTGGGAGTACAGGATGCTTTTGTAGGTATCTGCATAAATCCATGTGATGGCGTCTGTACCAATTGTGAGCCAGCATGTGTTAATTGCATGCAGCCAGTTGTGTACTGATTGCAGTTCTCACTGTGATTTCAGGACAGTGCTATAAAAGTGTATGTGTGATAGGCGTTGCCCTTTCAGTTTGTAAGGGAGGGGACCATGCTGGTATGCTGTGGACACTGTTCTGTGAGTGTAAAGGTTAGTATCTCCCTCATGATTCAGGCTGTGTTGTAGATTCACATTTCTCCATTCATCTCTCCTGTTTCCTATACTAAGCGTGTATGTACACTGACACCTACAACTATATATATATATATCTATATATATACATATATTTATATATGTATAATACCTGATATTATTACCTACTAGCTACCAACTAGCATGGCTGTTTCTGTTCACACACTACTATAGAAATCCACTAGACTTGACAGTAAATATACATGACATGCTTTGTGTACTACACATCCTATATTCCCTTTACATTCATTCCTACTATTACATGATATATTTATTGTAGCACAATGTTTTTATATAACAGTCATGGCTTAGTGGTAAGTCATGCAGGCCACTGTTTCCAAGGTCCTGGGTTCAGGACTGACAGTGGGATTTTATTTTGCTTTTGAACTGACTACAGGACCTGTCAATCAGAGTGGCTAAGGCACTTTTAAGCATTTGTAACCAGGTTAGTGCTGGTTTGCGTGGAGCTCACGCATGCGCACTGGCATTCAGCTCCGCGCACACCCGCTTACAACCGCTTAACAGTGCTTACTCTGGCGCACACCCGCGCTATTTTCTTTGAAAGAAATGAAAATGGGGAGACAGGAAAGTGGCGAAAAAGGGGTCACAAAGAGGGTAAGACAGTAGGGAAACAAGCTTGGGTTTTGCAGGAGGGATGTAGGTAAGGCCCATAGCTGCCCATTTCTTCATCAGCAACAGCTGTGCATATGTTTGTAATTTGGTGTGAAATTTGAAACCTTCCACCCCTGAGAGAGGTGTCAGGACAACAATAATACTTGTTGTACAGGCATTTGTAATTGATAGTTTCCATGTCCAGCAGACATGTGTGCGGAATGGGCAGCTATGTATGGGGTGTAATTTTTTTGTGGGTACAGAGTGCCCTTTTTTTTTTTTTTTTTTTCAGGTGAGAGTGGTATGTCAGGTAAAGGAAGTCAGTATAGCTGGGGAGGTAGGTTGGGTAGGTCAACAGATAAGACAAACAAGACGCATACAGGGGTGGTGTATGACATGTGTGGGGGGGTTACACAATTGACGGGGACGGATGTTTGGATATCCAGAGCCCATGAGCCCACAGATGGCAACAGTGGAACTGATATCCCCACCCATGGGCAGTTGCCACTGTTCCTTCACTGCCCAGGACGGGGCTGTGCTGGGGGCTGTGTTGGCCGGTCAACAGGCATGCCCATAAGTTGTGCCACCTGTGCCTCAAGCTGGCGTAGGTGCCCAAGAACAGATTCCTGGATCTCCCTACGCACCACAGTCCGGACGCTATGGAGGGTGAGTGGTGGTTCTCCTCCAGCCACACTTGCAGAGGGGGGACAAGCCCCATCCCCTGCAGCGCTTCCACCTGCAGGTGGCACAGGGCCACCGGAGGAGGGTCCAGACTGGGCACTACTGCCAGGTGCACTCACCAGCTGAGGTGTGAGAGGTGGGTCCGCTGGAACCCGCCTTCCCTGTCGTCCTATGTTTTGCATTATGTCATGACAGTTTGGGTTAGTAACATACAATACCATTCGCAATTAGTTGTAACAGCATGCATTAGTATTCCCATTAACCAAACACCCAGATATTCACACCATTGCACAGCGAGCATAACACATGCATAATTTGAACAGCAATACACAGTCCAACAACATGCAGGGTTGATTGATGGTAAAAGGCCATCAGGTTTGGATGTATGAACAGTGCTGATGCATCAACGTACATGCAAATATGTATGACCCAGCAGGACAAATGTCCAGGGGTGTTAATTGTGATTGCACATACCAATTTCACGTGGAATGGATTATATGTGGTTATAGGCTAGGGTGAAGAAAATATAATTAACATCTTCAAATACCAATACATATGCTGTACATTTCTAATAGCTGCAGATATATACACACTACTGTTCTACCTACAGTTTCCTATGTGATAACTACTTCAAGTTGGTGATAGGACTGTTACTGCTACATCAATATACATTTTATTGTTATTCATACACGTTCATATCTGACTTTGTTCAGCTACATCATCCTGCTACATTTGCTTTATATAGCTATAGACAACTGTGGATGTTTGGTATTTCAGACAATCATACTATCTGCATATTGCAGACTGAGAGCAACATATCCAGCTTTTGGGTTACACATTCCAGCTGCAGCAACATTTTGATCACATTTCACAGTTTGGTTCTGCTTGTCACATTCATTTCATTCTGTACTAACTGCAGTATACTTTATTCAGGGGTTATTACTACTTTATTGGTGGATTCATAACTCTTTCTCACACTCTCTCACTTGTTTTAATTTTACAATTCAGGATGGTACTTACTTCTAGGCTTTATTGACATGTTTTCCTGTAGTTATTACAATCCTTTCCAACAGTCTCACTTCTGTCATGTTTCAGTATTTCAACAGGGATATATTTCACACATGTGATTTGCTCATCTTCTGCAGCTGTACTTTTCAGCCTGCTGCAGGGTGTGTACTATTATATTACAGGTAGGCATCTTTATTTCAGACTTTATTTCGGACATTTTCATTTTTCTGTTTGGATTACAGACTGCAACACACTTTTGTAATCAAGCAATACTTGCAAACACTCTTACACTGTTACTTGCACATTTTATTACTTAGTGACTACACTGCACTCTTTTGCTAACTGTCATACTTTTATATTTATTTACAGTTACAGGGAGAGAATTACTGACCTGCCTGGTGGTGCAACCGCACCAGCCTATCGCCATAGGCTCTGCGGTTTGCAGAACGGACACCTGCAGCTGTAATATAAATGAAGTAATATGGAATACACATCTCCATAATATCAGCTAGGTTAATTTCTTACATATATAATTAAATGTAACTTACTCAGTAGTGGGGCTTTGGGCATTTGCCGGGCCTCCTGGATCCAAAGGTTCAGTTGGTCCTGCTTACGTCTCTTCAGGTCTGCATAGTGGTGATGGACCTGCTCACCAGTCCTTGGAATCCCTGTGGCACTGGTGAGATCATGAGCCAACCGATCCCACGCCTCAGCTCTATATGCTCCCCACAGGACCTGGCCCTGCATGAGTTGGGCCTCATGATTGTGGACAAGGAGCCAGACCATATATCTGGACTCCTCAATGCCCCACCTCTGTGCTCGGAAGCAACTACCCTCACCTACTCCTGACATTCTGGCTGCAAGTTAGTTCTACAATCGGTTATGCTGTGTATTCCCGCCTATGGGGCTTATATATGTCGTTTTTCCTGCACTGATCTGTGATTGGCCATTTTGGAATTGTATCATCTTCACAAAACCTGCTTTGTCATGCTTCTCTTTCTATTCATTCCTATATATTTGCTATAACTGCATTTCAAAATACAGCTGTCATGGCTTGGTGGTTCAGTACCTTGACTATGGTGCTTGGTATCCTGGGTTCGATCCTGGCTACTGCTTTTTATATTTTATGACTGTCTAGACAGGCTAGGGGGTGTGTCTGTGTAAAGGCAGTTTTGTTACAGCTTGCTCAACATTGCCCGTCGGTTAGCTTGTCGGCGCGGTGCGCAGCTCCGCACAAACGGGTTACGCTGGTTTACACCTCATTTGGCTGTCAGCACGCATATTACACTCAGCTCAGCTAGGGGCACACAGTTTCAGCGTGTTAAACCACGGCTCACCTACGGGCACTCATTTTGCACCTGTTGAACCATTTCTCACCTACGGGCACTCATTTTGCACCTGTTAAACCACTGCTCACCTACGGGCTAATGCACTCAACTTGTTCAACTATAGCTCAGCTATGGGCACATCTGGCATTTGTTATTATTTTATTTCACATTTCTTCACAATAACTGGCCTATTTCATTACACTTTATATACAATATAATTTTATATGTGTACATATATGTCAGGGACTTGTTTCCTGCTTATTTCACTAAAAATAAAAATTGAGGTTGTGGGGGCTCGAACCATGACTGTCTGCTCTTCAGCCAACGTCTCTACAGCTACTCTATTGCTTTTTGGCTTACTTTGCATAGTTAGTTCTTATATGCTTTTCCAGTTACTGCTAACTGTGGCTGAGCTACGGGCATGCCCGCTCAAACAAGCGCACTCATGGGCAAACATCTTTACAGTTTAAAAAAAATGTAACATGTTCATTTATATGATTTTATGTTCATAGTCTGTGGGGGCATGTGTTGTGTTGTGTTTATTCACATTTCCATGTACTCTGTCGTGGGGGTTTACTTTGGGCACTTTTACTCTTCTGGGGGCGTGTCTGCTTGCAGGGCTTGGCCTACGGACACGCCCTCTACTGTCTTCCATGGACCGTGTTAGCCTTAGGTGTGACTCAGCATGCCCTCATGCATATGCATGACATGCTGACGTCACACCGTTTAACTGCAGCCTCCGTGTAAGCCTTGTATCTCTTACACGGAGGCTTCGTGAATCCTGCCCAGTGTCTTTCTGGTTGTTACACTGTAACTGTTTTTCTCCTGGTATCTGCCACAGCCCCAATTGATACATTAAGTACTGTTCTCCCTGCTGCTTCCTAATGTTTATACACTAGTTACAATGTTTCCCTGCCCCCACTGTACAAGCTATAGTCTGTGAAATTCTAACCTTCTGGGGGTCACTGACCTGCAGCTCACAGTGATAGTGATAGGATTAAGAGAACTGTGACCTGCTGCAATATCTGAAGTTGAAGAGCTCCTCTGTTAGCTCTGTTTGATTGGATCCTTCTCTAGCTAGTCTGCTATGGCTAGCACAGAACTGTGTTCACTTAGTATCTTTTAATTCATGACTCTGAGTAGTGGAAACCATGAACTGTGAAAAGCAAGCTTTTCACCAAAAAGGTAAGAATAATATTTCTGTAGATCTATGTCCTGTGTACTGTTACCACTGGACTCTGTCTATAGGGTCTATATTAGAACACTGAACATTCAAAATGTTGAGTGTTCTAATGTTGGGAGGCTTGTAGGGAGTGGAGCTGAGTGTATGCTGTTGGTATACTTATCTGTTAGCATTGCCTAAAAAAGGCACTATGGAGTGGGCAATGTCTTTGCTAATAATTAAAACCCTAAACAGGACAGATTCATGCAATCCCTGCAAAGCAGTGTGGCCTATTGATTACATCCTCCCAGGCTAACAAATATTAGACCCCCTTTAAATGACACCAAAAACGTAACCAATTATTGAAGTCAATTATTTTTTGCTCACATTGCTATCCTCTCCCCTCTCTCCAAGATACTTGAAAAATGTATCAACATCCAGGTCTTCAACTACCTCTTAGCTAATAATCTCCTCTCCAAAACCCAACATGGTTTCAGGCCATATCACAGCACTACCTCTGCTCTGCTGTCCTTTACCAACACTATACTTCATCACAAAAACAATGGCCTCTTCTCTACTGCCGTATTTCTAGATCTCTCAAAGGCCTTTGACATGGTATCTCATGAACTACTACTCTGTACTCTCTCCAACCTCTCCTTCTCACAATCAGCCTGGAACTGTTTCCACAGCTATCTACATGAATGGCAGCAATCAGTAATTTGGGACGATAACCTATCACCTTGCCTCCCAGTTACTCTCGGAGTTCCCCAAGTGTCTATCCTTGGCCCTCTGCTATTTTCACTTTTCACTAACAGCCTACATACTGCCACCACACAAGCATCTCTTACACAGTATGCAGATGACTCTACTTTCATCTGCTCTGCCCCCACTCTACCAGAACTACAACAAATCACACAGGAATCATTCTCTTCTGTAGAAAGCTGGCTATCCAATACTCAGCTCCTACTCAACCCAAGTAAGACAAAACTTCTCCTGCTCCAACCTTCCAAACCCTCCCAAAACACCCCCACTTCAGCATTCTCACCAAAGACAATACCATCATCTCTCCATCAGAACACACACAATTATTTGGTGTGGAAATAGACAACAAACTTAGATTTGACACCCACATATCTCACACAATAAAAAAGTTCACAAGAAACTTGGTGCATTATATCAAAGCCACCAATTCCTAACCAAGGCAGCTAGAATATCCATAGTCAATTCCCAGCTAATCTCCAGTCTACTCTATTCATCTCCCATACTTACCAAGCTTAGACAGACAGATCTACACAAGCTGGATGCTTGTTACAACAAGATTGCTAAATTTGCCACTGGAACCTCCTACCGCAGCCATCATTGTATCTCCCTTAAATAACTAAACTGGCTAGAACTCCCACAACTCCTTCACTTTAATCAACTTAGCCTTGCTCATAAACTTATTAACCATCCCCATAACATCCCTTCCCTTCAAACCCTTCTCCAACCCTATCACTCCACTAGGCCCCTAAGATCAAGCAACAAAAATCAACTCACTGTTATCAAACCCAAAAACTCAGCAGGAGAAGCCATATTTTCATGTAACATATCTAAACTTTGGAACAATCTTCCACCCTCTATAACTACTCTACATCCCAGCAGCCTTTTCAAGACTGCAATCAAATTCCACTTAAATTTACACTGGCTTTGTCCTTGTTCTAATCCAAACTAACACCCCCACCCTTACCCCCCAACCTGGACTCTTAACCCAACTATACTACCGCCACTACAAACCACAGTCAGAATTAGCTAGTTGTCTTTAAATACTTTAAAATCGTGTCTGACAACTTTGTTATTGATATTATAAACAACAAGAAACTATCTTAAGTTGCAATATTTACTGTATATACTATTGATAATCAATATCTTGTTATTGTATTAAAGCCAACAACCTGCAATGTTGTTTACTATTGCTGCAGCTTTGTATCTCTATTTATCATGTACATGATGTGGAGAATTTCTTCCCGTGCATGTGCTGAAAAGGACCTGCATCCAGTCAGAATTTCCCGGTAAACAAATGTAAATAAAATAAATAAATAAGAAAGACACTAAAGTTGGTAAAGCAGCATGCTGCAACAGAGTTCTTCTTGTCCAAATAGCCATCAAAAAAGTCCCTTACTATATATCTAGTTATAGAACTCCTTCTGTGATTCAAGAAGGCCACAACACATTAGTACAGGAACTGGAATCATAGTATTAAATCGAGTACCATTTTCCTCAATGATTTAAACTGTTGACCTATAGACTGGGAAACCTGCACAAGCACAGAGATTCCTGGACTTTGTCAATACAAATACCCATAAACAGTTACTTAGATAGCCCACAAGGGGAACAACATCTTGGATCTTGTCCTTACTAATATGAGGGCATCTTTCACCATCACTTGCATATCTTTGTCACTTGTTAAGTCTAACCATAATGCATCTCCTTCAAAATAAAATTAAAACCAAGGACCCCTTCCATTCAAGCTACATACTCCTAAATGATACATTGGTAAGCTTCAACTCCCCAACAAGCCCAGTTAACTTCTCTGAATATGGGTAAATTTATACCACCACAATATACCAGCATGAAAACAGCTGCATAGATGCAGCTGTACCCTGCAGGAAAACGCACCAGGCAAACTCCAAAAACAACTCCCCTTGGTGGGCCTTTAATAAAAGGAAGAGAATTTTGACCAAAAGAGGAGGAGTAATTTCCAGAAAGATAGAACCATTATCACTGAAATAAACAAATGTCTCAGGCTCTTAATAAAATCTACCATACCCAGGTTTTGAAGATAAAATAGCCACCAAAAAATCACAAGGCCTTTTATATGTTCATAATCTTGGAAGCACAACACAGCAATGTGCTGACCATGTTATCTACACTGAGGCTGAAGATATAGTTAACCTATTGGCTGATAGTCAGCTCAACCCCCACAACTACCTATCCCACAACTTTTGAAACAGACTTGACTCTAGCTCTCACACAAAACCAAGTCCCAAAAGGGCTATTAAAAGCTACAAATACTGCATTGATGGGTCTTGCCAATATCCCTATATGCATCTTAAATCACAAATATGGTTTAGCAAGCTCCCTGACAACATTGTTCAATCTTAGCCTTCACACAGGTTTTGTGACAAGCAAATGGAGAATGGCTGCAGTCATTCCCCAGCATAAGGGATGAACTTCCACAGACAAGGTAATTGCAGACCCATATGTATAACCAGCCATGTAAAGACTTATGTAACTAATTAATGAGGGCATAGGGAACTGGACCCATGCCACTTTGGATATGTCAAGAGCAGATCATACTTTCTCAGCCTGTAGATGACCTTGAAAAAGTTATTGAGGCAGTGGATGAAGTTAAAATGGTATACATCCCTACCTTGACCTGGCCAATGATTTTAACACAATCTCCTACTCAGGCATAATAGATAAGTTAAACTGGGAATAAACCCCTAGATCACCCACTGGATTGCCAGATGGTTCACAGTAAGCAGGAGATCAAAACAGGGGAAGCTACCACCTCAGAGACCAATTACCAGTAGAGTCTCTCAGAGTTTGGTGCTGGGATCTCTCCTGTTTGGTTATCTACTTCTCTGAAGTTAAAGGAAATACCAAAGGGGTCTGGCTGACAAAATTTGCAGATTACTGCAAGCTACTTGAAGTCATTGAATCTCCCACTTACTTAGCTGTCATGCAGGAAGGTTTGTCACAAATAAATAACTGCTGCCAAAATCATGGATGGAAACTAAATGTCAAAATGTCCATTATCATATCTTTTGAGAAGTCGTCTACCCTGGAGAACTGCTGCACTGTGAATACATCCTTGAGATTTGGCCTAATTGTTAAGGATTTAGGAACTTGTGTAGCATCATTCATAACTTTCCCAGAGAAGTAAAATGCATCAGTGTAGAGGTCATTTGATGTTTATTGTTAAGTAACTGATGCTGGTTAAGGTACAGAGGCTACTTTATTATAATGAACTTTTGATTTATGCAGGATTGTCTTTTGCATCCCATTTAGAATTGGCTATGCAAATGGAAGATTTGGAGCAAAAGACCCTGGACCAAGGAGAGTAATGCTGTTGATGTAAGATATAGTTTTGCTTTATATAATGGATTCTTATTGACTTGCTAAAGATAGTTAAGGTTATCTTCAGCAAACATTAGAGAAAAACTTTTTTTATGGGGGGGGGCACCCTGTACTCCAATTTGTGGGGACACACCACACACTCCAATTCCAAGCACACACAGAATTGAATGAAAAGGCAAACTCCACTACCTGTGAATTTTTAGTGAACAATATTCAAGCATTTTATGTTTACCAAAACAAACTTCTCTGATTTGATACACTCCCTTAAATAATATCCCTAACTTTTTATGTTTTTTATTATGACATAGTTGACATGTTTAACAAACTTCAGATGTCATAAATTCAGGTGTGAAGTAGGTCTGTGTGAGTTACATTTTCTACTGATGTGTTGTTTACAGATGCTTTGTTAATGGTTGAGTCAGGCTTGTGAGCAGTACAGGACTAAAGAGAATAAGTTTCATTTTCTTTATATTTAAGAGTACCCAAGAGTCAGCTGAATACTTTTGCATGGAATGGAATGCTTTTTCTGTACTTGTCAGAAGCTCCACTAAAGATGTGGCTACTACTATTACAGTAAAATAATGCGCAAGTTATATTAAGGTGGCATTAGTTGTTGCCTTATGCATACAATTGCTAAATTTCTTGAATTGGAGTGGGCCATTGTCCTTATGAGACTCAAAATGTGATTAGAAGACAGTGGAATATTTATTCCACTTGTCACATTACAGTCATTGGCTTAAGTAGTTTTTAAACTAGTTAAGAATTGTGGTGTTTATTACACAGGTGAGATAGCGACCGGAAAAGGGCTGAATATGTTAAAATATGCAATGCTTTTGAGAAAATTAAGATGGAGTTGACGTGCAAAGCATATTTTTTATATTGACTACATTTATGAAGTTTAATAAACCGGTGTCAGTACTATGAATAAGTTAGATGTCGGGTCTATATTAAAAAGTTCGACTGCCATGTGGTTGACACCATATGATCGAACTTTCGAAAGTCCGAATGTTTTAACGGAGATCTCCGTACAGCACAGAATGGGAAGATTTCCCTTTTGTGATCTTGGAATTGGTATATTTGACAAGCAGGGGGTGTGGGGGCACAGCAGGTAGGTTATTTGTGAAGTTTATTTTTTTTTATTATATGTTCGAACTTTTAATGGTGTCGACCATATGACAATAGAACTTTTGAAAGATTGATCATC
Organism: Protopterus annectens; assembly: GCF_019279795.1. Classification (NCBI taxonomy): domain Eukaryota; kingdom Metazoa; phylum Chordata; order Ceratodontiformes; family Protopteridae; genus Protopterus; species Protopterus annectens. The sequence goes on along the minus strand of NC_056734.1, from coordinate 949,241,214 downwards.
TAATATAGACTCTTAAATGTCATGTTACATTTATATTGACTACATTTAGGAAATTTCATAAACCAGTGTCAGTACTACGAGCAAGTTAGATGTCATATTACATTGCAAATATGTTTTTATGAGAAATCCAAATGGTCATTGTTGTACTAAGTAACTAATCTGGTACTAATTGCGTATCATTATTGAATCTAAGAAGGTTGTCAGCAAACTGCACACTGAAAGGAGCAAGCAGAAGCTTACATGAAAATGCTGGAGTGTGGAAGCCTAAGTTGGTGTAACAAATAAAATCCATCTGTGGGTATCAGCACATTTTAGATATAATTGCCACAGGAGTGTTTTTTTTTTTTTCCAGACTGGGTATCCCTTAAGGGATACTTTGTGACAAAGAATATTTCATCATTTATGTTAGTGATTCAAAGACAAATAGTTAAAAGACCTCAGTCTACCATGCATAGACTAATGAATTAGTATAATAGTTCAACAAAACACTGATGTTTATGTTAAGAAAAATTATTGGCAAATGAGATGAATTGGGCCACGTTACTACCTACTTACTGTTTGCTATCAGAGGTGCCACAAGCTTCAATCAGATTTACCTCCATTTGAGCTGTTCTACAGTAAACATCCTGGAAGATAGAGTGATAAGGCCAAGAAAAGTTGGAAATAAGGGAAGACACTATTGCTTTAACTTCCACATTGTAGTGTGGGATTACAGATCCCACCTTCTCTCCTATGGGAAAATGTGGAGTACAGGAAGGCTTGCCTTTCTTGTAATAATGCTTATTATGAGGCTCAAAGGTATGGTTTACTAGAACTCTTTTGAGACTAACCATTCATTGTTCGGTCATCTTTACATTTCTCTTTTGTAGTGGAAGTACAGTGACAGACTTGTTATGCATTATGATTATCCACTGTTCAGACCATATAATGGAAGAAATCTCTGTGCCAAGACTGAACACAGCCAAATGATATATTACATAGGCAAGTGTCACTTCATATGAAATTTATGTCAGACTGCAATCTGCCTGCAGAGTATATTTGATATTTTCATTAATCGTATCCAGTATTTAGCTATCTGCAAAATATCTTTCTGCTATAAATTAGTTGTGACTCAAACCAGCTGTTTGAAAATTTGACAAATAATACATTTTTTTTATTTTGCACATTTGTTAACCACCGAAGCCTCTTTTTTGGGGTAACATAAAAAAGACTCGTTCAGCAACTTGCCCATAGTCCTACAAGAGGCATATGGAGGCTAAGGGAATCATAGCCTGGAGTACAGCATGGTGTTTGATTTGTATTCCAGATGAAGCAAAGTATTTGCACACTGATATTTAAGTGATGTAGCAAACATTCCTCAATCAATAAATAGTAAATGTTAAGAATACAGTTTCCAGGTGAGACTCAGTACTAAATGCAGCTGAAGGAATAGGTACACAGAGGAACCCTAATTTGGCAACTGTCCTGTTTCCACTTATGCCACATTCCCTTTCAGTGCTATAGAAGGCAATGCAGTACTAGTAATGAAAATAGGAAGGCTTAAAGCCAGAGATGATTCTGTTACTTCCTTAGTTCAACATCTGCAGAGCAATCATATATGCAAACTACCACTGAGAATGGAGAAATCAGTCGCATCTTAAAGTGACCTCTATATCACCTTTTGGCATTACTTAAAGTTGTTTACTGCTACAGCATATCCTGGACAAAGTACTGTTTAAATGTAGCATTTTATTTGCAGAGATACATTAAGAAAATGATTCTCCAGACTGATTCATCAGGCAGATATAGCAGGAAGAGGTGTATGTGTGTGTATATTTCTGGATAAATTTGCTCTCTGGTTTGGAGCTGAGTGTGTGTGACTGTCTCCATTAGAGCATGCATAAATTACACAACACCGTGATTCTCAGTGTTTGTAGAGGAGTGTGTGACTCATTAGTCTAATATTAAACGCTGTGATTAGTGCTTGAGTGATTCATGATCACAGTATAATAATAATAAATGAATAAATTAAGCCCACACAGAGAGGCAGATCTCACTACTGGATTGCTAGCTCTTGGGAATGGAGTAAAGCCTTTCTAGTTAAAAGAATTGTACAGTGCAAAAGAAAAAAAAAATGTTTCTCTTTATCTTACCTTCCTGCAGCTATCATTTATTACATATTGTGCTGTTCTCTGCAAACCAGTTATCATAAGAAAGACATCTCTTAATACTTTACTGTAGAATGATCATTTAAAATATAGAGGAAGTTGGAGCAGTCAGTGAAATAATGGGATTAATGGAGATGAAGGAAGTGGATTTTCAATAGTATCTGTTAAGAGAGACCAAAAGTTGATTTCTTCACTGAGCTCAATGCCTTTGTCCTTGTGTCATCAAAAAAACATAAGATAGTTGCATGCTCATTTCCATTGTTCTGAATGTGCACGTGTGCATGTGTGTGTATATATATATATATATATATATATATATATGTGTGTGTGTGTGTGTGTGTGTGTGTGTATATATATATATATATATATATATATATATATATATATGTATATGTATAGAGTCTATGTTAAATGAACGAACAATCATAATGTCGAGTACAACATACTCGAAACATTATGATCGTAAGTTCAAAACCTCGAACCCTGTAAAGCCCGAAACAAACAAAATCGAAAGATTTTGTTTCTCCCACACTTTCCCTACACTAACATACAAAACACACACATACAACCAAAGCATACAAACACCTACACATTCACATCATTCAAACACTAACACACCTACACAAACACACCTACTTTTAAAAGAAATATATGCATATATTTATTCTATATATATATATATATATATATATATATATATTCTACACATGCATGTATGTATATGTGTGTGTGTATGAGTGAGTGTGTGTGCATCTGACTATCTATGTTACCTTCAACCCTTTGAAGTGGTAACTGTGATTGAAAAAAAAAAGCCATTACACCTGATTTAAAATCAGCTGATTGCAAGTAACATTTTTTCTATTTGCGATATCCCAGTACAGTGGGGAACAGGGAATATAACCCTTCCCCACTATACTGCAGTCTCGGAGTTGGTGTACAGAATTTGCAGGGGGTGTGGAGTGCTGCACCCCATTGGAGAAATGCAGGGTGGCTTGCCCCCCTACAAAAACGTGGATTTTTTTTTTTCAAATTTTGTGATTTGATTTTAAATGTATTCAAATATTTGAGATTTCAGCACTTTTATTGCTAAGAGAAGCCCTTGCTTAACTACATACCTACAAGCTGACAGATACAAGAGATAAGTGCGCATACCTCCTATATCAAAAGTCCCCACTACCGAACGAGGAATACCTCAGTTGCAGTCAGTCAGGCAATGTATCAATATAGCATGCATTTACTTCTAATTGTGAGTATCTGTGACAACCACAACTGAAGCTAACAGCTATACTTAACCATTTACCTCTAACCCTTATTATCTATAACCATAAATGTGATATGTGTATTAAGGTTCACTTCATGTGCTTGATATATTTTTGTGGTTAGGTAAGTTTCCTTCAGTCTTGTTTGTCTTGTTTGTCTTCCATCTTGCACTCTGCATATTTAGGTTTATGTGTGTGTTTGTGTGTCTGTCTGTGCTTGTAAGTTATAAGCTATATTTTATATATACATTAACTTGGAAATTTTTGTTAAAATATATCGCTTCAAGCTGAAATACCCTGTGAGAGTGAATGTATAAACTGGAGTGTGCAGGGAGGATTGCCTAGTAGAAAACATAAATGTTTTATATTATTTTGCTTGTTGTCCCCTTCAACTTTTGTAGATGCATTTTAGAAACTGAGTTAATGGGTTTCCTGTTTAACGTTTTAATCTAAACATATGTATACATAGACTAAGTTGCTGCTATGTAGTGGCTAGATCATAGAAATTGTAATTTTCCTTGAATATAAAATTTTATTAAAAATATTTTAAAAAAGAAAAGGTAATTGCCATATTTTATAATGATTCCCATTGTGTTTTTAGCCAGTAGTAATGGTAATGCATTAAATGTGTGCAAACTTGGCAGGAAGTAGATTTAAAAAGATCTGCCACCTTTTGTCTAGTGTTGTGCAATCTCAGAGCTATTTTACATTAAGTTGTGGCTGTTGAGTGGATACTAGGGTCTTGCAGACCTTCAGTATACCATTTGTGGCATCTTATATTTGCTTGGAATATGATTTCTGAACATTTGCATTACTGTTGTGTCTGTGAAACATATCATCAGCAACAACTGACATATTCATGTGAACATATCACAAAACAATGAAAGTACCCTATATCAACTGAAAGTCCATTGGCAAGCTTACGTTGTTCGGATGTTTATATCAAAAAGAATGAAATGCAGAAAAAACATGTTTTTCTGGGGTGGGGGACAAGCCCTTCTGCACCCCCAATTGTCCTGTAACTTAAATATACCAGCACTGGGATGTCACTACAGTGGGGAAAATTAAAAACTTACATAACCTCACTGTCAGGCAGTCTCACACAGAACCACTTGAAATGCACCTGATATGGGAATTGACCAAAGTTGTTAATTTTCATTGTGTGTGTGTGTGTGTGTGTGTGTGTGTGTGTGTGTGTGTGTGTGTGTGTGTGTGTGTGTGTGTGTGTGTGTGTGGAGTTCGGAAATTACCTTTTTCCCCCACTGTAGTGTGACCTTGGAGTTGGTATATTTAATGTATGGGGGGGGGGGCAGAGCCCTCCACATGGGTATATATATGGGTCTACTTCAGAATGTCGACCATTCAGAATGCCGACTTTCATATGGCCGACACCATATGATCAACATTCCAAAATAATTGAATCCTGAAAAAAACACAGTAAAACTGTGTTATACAGGGGGGTAAGCCCCCCTACAACCCCCACACCACCTGCTACTTAAATATTCTCACTCCAAGATCAGACTACGGTGCAGGAAAGGGGAATCTCCCAGTCCTGCACTGTAGCAGGATCTCTGCTATCATTTGTTGGACTTTCAAAAGTTCACTCATATGGTGTTGGCCATATGAGTTTTGAACATTTGATAGTTCGAACAAATGAAGGGCTCCCATATATAAATATGCGTGTGTGTGTGTGTGTGTGTGTGTGTGTGTGTGTGTGTGTGTGTGTGTGTGTGTGTGTGTATGGATTCACTTTATAATCTCGAAATACTGAAATATTGAATTTCAGTATCTCCAGACTATAAAGGTGAAAAATCAAAAACCTGAAACATTAAAACCGCGAACTTTCAAACCATGAACATCACACAAACAAAACACTATCCCACACAAACACAAATACACCTACCTGAAAACACTACAAAAAAAACAAACAAACGGACACACACAAGCACAACAAAACTAGCATGCACACAAACAATCTTGCTAAAAGCAAGGGGACAAGCCCCACTACACCCCTCCACACCTCCTTACGTATATATATTTACTCTGAGGTCGCACTAAACACACAAACACATAGAACTCACAACTACACACACTAAAATGCCTACGCAACACCCTTACAAACACACCAATTACCTCAAACCCCAGCAAAATCCACAAACCGCACCACGTCATGTACGCAAACGCATAATGGCAAATGTGACATTTCCGCATTTGTTATTATGCAGTTTCACGTAACTGCACTTTCGACTTTATAGTCTCGAAATACCGAAATTCGGCATTTCAGTATTTTGAGATTATAAAATGTAACCGCATGTGTGTGTATATATGGATCTAGTTTACATAACCGACACTGCAAAACACCAACAACGCAAACATCGACACCACATAATCGACAAACCATAAACACGAAACCTCACATGGCCGACAAACAAATAACCGATGGTCCACAAACACGAAACCTCATACGCTGCACACACCACAATAACAACAATCAACTAACAAAACACATCCCCTGTCCAAAAACCACACACACACACAACACAAGCACACCAAAATCCTCACAAACCCACACTAAACCTCACATACACAACTATCTACAACCCTAACCCAAACCCTTACCCTAAAGTCCGTCACTATCGCACACTCAGCTAACCCGCGCCCTAACCCTAACTCACTTAACTCGCCCCTAACCCAAAAAATACTACTACCGCACACTTACCTAACACGGGCCCTAACCCTAACTCACTTAACCCGCCCCTAACCCAAACACTATCACTACCGCACATTTACCTAACCCGCGCTCTAACCCTAACTCACTTAACCCGCCCCTAACCCAAACACTATCACTACCGCACATTTACCTAACCTGCGCACTGACCCTACATCACTAAACCCACCCCTATCCCCACAGACCGTCAATATCCACACTTACCTTACTCGCACCCTAACGTCCGTCACCACCACATACTTACACAGCCTTTTTCCAAGTCACTATCCTCGGTGTCAGTGTTTTGATCTGTAGCGTTGGTCTTCCGGATTGTCGATCATCTGGCGCTCGCAATTTGTTGTATGTGAAAGCAGCTGTCGGTTATGTAAACTAGAACCGTATGTATATATATATATATATATATATATATATATATATATATATGTGTGTGTGTGTGTGTGTGTGTGTGTGTGTGTGCGCGTGTGTGTATCTGTCTCTCTCTCTCTCTCTCTCTCTATATATATATATATATATGTGTGTGTGTGTGTGTGTGTGTGTGTGTGTGTGTGTGTGTGTGTGTGTGTGTGTGTGTATACGTATGTATATATGTGTGTGTGTGTGCATCTATCTCTCTCTCTGTCTATCTTTCTATTTTATTTTACTTTACATTTGTTAACTAGGTAGTCTCCAGCTGACCAAGTAACCCGATTTCAGTGGAGACCCCGGGAGAAAAGCCCAAGAACAATAGTACAAAAAAGATTATAAAAATTTTACAAAGATTTACAAAGAATATACAAAAAGTTTAGCAGTTGCCTAAAATCACAATTTACAAACAGAGAATGTAAACAGAAAACATTACATTTACTAAGCCTTACTACACATCGTAATATGAAACTCATTAGATACATAACTAAAATAAACCATTGTGGCATTTTCATTTGGGAGCAGTAAAACAAGGAAAATATAGCAGAAAAAGAAACATTTGATTGATAGCATGAGAAACTAGCCAGGAGTATTACAAGAGTATAGCCATCGTTGAGTAAGGTATTCCTTTAGGAGCTCTTTGAAGCTATGACTGTTAGTGTTTTTGAGGATATTCTGGGGTATTAGGTTTCACTGTTTGGCTACTTTATAGGAGAAGAGTGAGACACCAAAGTAATTATGGGACTTTGTTACCCTGTGTGTAAGTTTATCAGATGATCTAAGGGTACTGGAGTTGGCATTTAGTTGCACTAGGTTGGAGAGTGCTGGGCAGCTTTCAGATTTGTGGATAATGGAGTGGGCAACCCAGTGCAGTTTTTGAAGAACAAGGCAATGATGTGTCCTGCTGGGTATATTAGCAGCAAATTTTGCTATTATATTATAGCAGGAATCAAGTAGATGTAAATCAGACATGCACAGGTTAGTGAAAATTTTAGAACAGTAGAGGAGACTAGATAGGAGGTGGGATCTGAATAGCTAATTTCCTAAAATTACCATCTAATCTAAATATCGCTTTATACCTATCTACATAAACTTAAGAAACTCAAATTACCTGTTACTTTAAACCCACCTCAATACTTGCTCCAAAGTTCATCAGTTGAGCACTAATTGATGCATTAAGCCGAGATAGCAACCACCTTCCATTAAATGTCCATTCCTTCCCTCCCCACCATTACTAATTATCTCACATTGTCTGCCTCTCTTCCTCAGTTTGTCAGCTAACCCCCCCCCCCCCCACCAACCACTAAACTGGCTAATGTTCTCTTCTAATACTACCTAACCTATGCCTCCCTCCACCCTACACTATCCCTGGACAGGTGGTCTGTTTACATGAGTATATCATAAAACAAAGAAACCTTTTTACATCACAGTGATGGAATGTTTATTACAAAGTATGAAAATGCAGAAAAAAAATTGTGTTTGCAAGGAGGGGAAAGCCTACTGCCCCCCATATCCCTGCAACTTAAATATAACCACTCTGAGATCCCACTATAGTGGGGAAAAGGAGAAACATCCATATCTTTCCTCTAACCAATGTCTCTCCCAACTTCATTTTAATGTACATAGAAATGACAGCTGACCCCAACAAGTTGACTAACTGCTTATTGGAAAGAGAAAATCACAATACTATTGCATTTTAGCTTGTTGCAACCAACAACTATCCTTTGATTTAACACCATGTCCCACACAGAAATGTATCATATTTTTGCCATCATATACAAATACACAAGGTGTATCTGAACAAAGACATACAAACCCACACTTGCAAGCACATTCAAGCAAACATGTAAAAACAACTATGTCCCTTTATTTGCAACAGCATAGTCCCATCACTTTAGACTTGCAATAATATCTTCCATCTCTCTCCGTTGGCAGCAGAATCCAGATCATGGTCAAATGGAGCCCCAAGCAAGGTAATGGATTGGGATGCCCCTCACACAAAACAACCCCCCCCCCATGGCCATTCCAGTGTCCCATTGCTTGGCTATTTCTCCACAGTTACCATAAAAATTGTTCAAACCTGTCAGTAGACATACTATTCTCTTTACCACTATAGTGATTGTAGATATTTAGATTTAATTTAAAACTTTTATTTAAAATTTTATATATAAAAACACTGATAAGCACTTGCTAAACAAAACAATTAAGTCTCACAATGCAAACAGATTTAGCATTGACAGTAAAATTCTCTGCCCTTGAAACTCACATTCATTAAAGCAGCTTTGAAACTCACATTCAAAGAAAATGCAGCTGGCTAGTGGCAGATTAAATTTATGTTTGGGATGTTTTCAAACCATAGGTCCCTTGCACACATTTTCAGGACCATGCATACATTTATATGCTCTTTGATTCACCTTCCTGATTGTATTAAGTTGTATTCCTTGTATAGTACAGCATCCCTTGTTATTGTGTGTTTTAAATTTGTAATTTTGTACATTTTCCCTGTAAGCAATCAAATAAAACATATGAACCAATAATGACAAAACTGCCAATTTCAGAACATTTCAACCATAAAAGGCCACTCAGACTTATGTCATTACAATCCACCAATGTCAGTCAATATACGCAATCTCTGCAGAAGAAAAAGTCATCTGAATAATTCCATACACAGAACTGTAACTTTTGAGAGGTTATTGCTAGAAAGCATCTTTATATTTAAGTGTTTCATCTACAAATTCATTCCCTGCTGCCCTTGAAGAATAAATTACCTACATATTACATAAAAAAAATTGGTATCCTGGTAGTATTTCAATAGGAAATAGCTGTCAAACTAGCAACATGATTCATAGTTAATAGGTATATCATCCAAAGGAGGACACACTCAGGACTGCAGCACCCCACACCCCCTTTAAGTACAACACACTAACATCAATCTGTATACATGATGTGGAAGTAGAGCCCACACCGTTCTGCATCAAAAGCAAATATGCTACCTGTTGTACTACTAACACTGCTTTCAAATGTTATAGCACAAACAGTGATGACCATTTGATAAACAAAACCGTTGCACATTGAAAACAGACTTGGCCTGAGCATCAGTAAAATTCTCTTCCCTTAAGCTCACCATTCCTTGAAAATGCACCGATGCTCACAATTCCTTGAAAATGTACTGAAGCTCACAATTCCTTCAAAATGCACTGAAACTCACAATTCTTTAAAAATGCACTGAGGTAATTGGTGCAGAGCTCTCAGGATCTTGTCTCCTGTAACCAATGTGCAGAGTTTGACCTGATTAAATTAACTAACCTGCCAACCCTATCTAGGGTATTTAATATACAGACACAACCACACACATTCTCACACACACACACACACACACACACACACACACACACACACACACACACACACACACACAAACAAAGAAGCACCTTACTGATCCATTTGTTTTGTTCTGTGGACATAAGAAGCAGGAAGCAGGAATGTTGTGTTTAAATTTCACACACGGATACAGAAAAAAGTGACGACAGCAGATATATATGTCAACACATGTGCCTGCTATTGCTTCCTTACATTCCTGTGTGAATTGACCCATGCAGGGATATAAATCCATGTTGCATGCAGTGGGTGTTCATAAAGAAGAATGGCCTTAAAGAAGGCATGTAATATTTTTTAATAAAAAAGTAAATGTTATGGCCATTGGGCCCCACTCAGCCAGTGAGCTCTAAGTGACTGCCTATGACTGCCTAAGTTATCTAGTGCTGGATCTGACTCTGGATAGCAACTGTTTAGGGTATACCAGAGTTAAAGTTGTCTTAGTGACAAAACAAAGGTAAACAAGATAGCTGGAGAAGACAATAATTCATTTTATTCTCTTCTTTATCTCTCTTTCATTGTTGAGGGCTGTCTGGACTGATCCATGTGGTATATCTTGGTTTAATATTTCTGTCAGTGTACTTGTGATAGTAGTTATGCCTTATCACCATCTCATACTCCTTCCAGAAAAAAAAAGAAAAACATTATGTGGTGTATCTCTTTGAGAATTGAGAGACTTAAGGGACTCCAGACTCTCTGACTGTAATTTACCTTGCCTTCTGCTGCACCCTTTTGATTTTTCTTAATTTGTTAGCCAGGCCATGTAAGTCAAATGACTCATCTTATGCCTCATCAGGTAATCACATGTACCACAAGTGCATGTTCTGGGGAGGAGACAAGAATAATAATTTGTAATTTCTAATTTTTGTAATTTTTGCCTGTTATCCACAACATGGCTACCAATGGGGCTTGATATATCACTGATGTATCTATGTGATCTTCTACTCCCTCAACCCTTTCTCTTTCCCATAATACTTTGTATGACTCGTGCCAGACATAAGGAAGTAACTTTGAATTTCCATGCCATTGACATATAAAGGGATTTGGGAGGGTCACTGTTATTTTCTTTACGTTCTGCAAAAGGGCTGCTTCTTTTCTGTCTCCAATTACCCTCATTTATGTTTGGCTCAGACCTTATTTTACACTATACTTAGAAGTTATCCAGCTACATCCAGAAAAGTAACTAAATTGCAGGTCTTTGTTCAGTGTTTTCTTTTGAAGTTCAAGAGGAATTAAGAGTCCCCTCCCCCCACGTTACTGCAGATCTGTTAAAACTGTCACTGGACTGAGAGACCCTTGCAGAATCAACACTTCAGACTACAAAAGAAAACCCTGAACAAAGGACTGACAATGACTGACAGATTATAAGTGATAGATAAAGTTTGCAATTAAAATTATGTCAACATGGTTTGTGACGTATAATATTTGCAACTAAAATTATGTTAATATGGTTTGCTTTCATTTACATAAATGTATGATTGCCTATGTCATAATAATTTAATAAAGATGTTTCTTGTTTTTTTTTTAAAAAAAAATCTAGCATATGATCTGAAATTTGCTTTGGAAACGTGGGTGTTTTTTTAAAGACATACTTCATAAGCCAGGTGAAATTCACTCATGAATATTATATATGGCTATAACCTTAAATCCGATTGTAAAATTTGATAGTACATATGCGCACATACTAGAATATCAAGTAAAATAAAGAATTCACTAAACATACCCAAGGATTCAGAAATATTATCTCTAGAAATAAGCTCTATTGACTTTTGGCAATAGCAGTTTCTGCTTTAGAGACAACACTACACAATTAATTTATTCAAGGAGGTTCAGCACTGCCATGGGCTATCTCTTTGGTGTACTGCAAATGTAGATGAGGCATTCTGGGAGACTAACATGATAATGAGTCATGTGCACTCCGATAGATATGTTTGAGGTAAGTGATTATGCAGCTGAGCAGTTTATGGAATCACTTGGTTGTGTAAATCACCACTGCCAACCATGTTAATTAACTCTGCCAAACCTTCAAGTTCAACTTTTACTTTCACTGGGAGAGATCATATTAAGTGGTAAGTGTTGGGGAGTTTAAATGACTGGTAATGGTAGTGATGTGTACGTGTGTGTATAAATGTTGCTGCATGTGTGAAGGTATGCAAAGCTATAAGTGGTCTCGGGCATGTGTATGTACATGTGTCTGCTGTAGTGGTGAAAGTAGGCATGGTTAATTGTGGGAGCAATAGGTGTATGCTCTGGTGAATGGGTGAGTATATGTATGTGCATGAATGCAAATGGGTGAAGCAGTGTTCTTGATGTACGGTAAGAGTTTGTGTGTGTGTGTGTGTGTGTGTGTGTGTGTGTGTGTGTGTGTGTGTGTGTGTGTGTGTGTGTGTGTGTGTGTGAGTGTATACCTCTTATCTTCAAGCAGTAGCTTTAATATAGGTGAGGGAAAAAACTACGCACCAGGGATACACACTAAATACTTGTTTAACTCACTTAAGAAGAAGTTTATAGAAAAACAGATTTTGCAGAAAGAATTTGCAGCTGGAAGACTAAAAGTATAAATGACTTGTGTCTAACATTGTAGACTGACTGCAGTCATCCATGTCATAGGCACAGGAAATACAAGAGGCAAAATCATGGATGTTCTTTTCAGTCATGAAAATTTGAGGTGTGGTGTGTTTTGTGTGTGTTTGTGTGTGTGTGTGTGTGTGTGTGTGTGTGTGTGTGTGTATGTGTGTGTGTGTGTGTGTGTATGTGTGTCTCTCTCTCTGTCCCCCCCTCCATTAACCCAAGTATGTGTTAGCAGGAAAGAATGAGGGGGTGTGCCCTTGTCAGTGTGACACATGGTCATGCAGTGGTGATTACTGAAGCAAAGTTCTTGTTAGTGAATGTGGTTATCATCAAGATATTCAGAAACAGAAATTAGCTGATCATGAATTATGTCCTCATTGCATCTTATGTCTCTGAAGCACTTGTTTCTGAGATTGAAATTTCTGATTGGTGGGATATGTTTAATCCAGTCCATAGTTTTTCTACTGTTTAGCTAATCAGAGAAGGAAAAACAGCTGCTTACTCATAATATGAAAATATTAAGACTACTGACTATAAATAAAGTTCAGTTTCACTGGTGTTTAAAAGTTTGAGAAATCTTATTTGCCTTTCGGGATCTGAAGTTGGTGAAACCAGCTGTAGAATAACAGGTGTGCTGTACCTTTAAGAAGCATTTATAAAGTCTATCTGTGGATATAAATACGAGGCATCCATTAGCTTCGGTGCCATTTTGAAGGTGCAGCCAGAGTGTTATCATCTATGTGCATGATAGCTAGTTTGTTTATAAGGTAAACTTACTTAGCTTCATATCTGATGTGTTTGTATATAACAAAGCTGTTTGAACAATAACCCACAATGTTTGCTTGTTTCTTCCTGACCTGGTGAGTGACATGGTGTCAGAACCGGGATGGTAATACTACTCTTCAGAGTCACGAGGTGCAGAGGTAATGATGAAAGCAAACTAAGTGAACTGAGAGCAAAAAAGGGCCCGAAGCAAGCTAAAGGTAAACAGAATACACACAAAAGGTTTATTTATTAAAAGAGATAAAATGGAACATTACAAGGGCACGAAACATATTACTAAGCAGATGAATAGCACAGAAACATTTATTAAGTGAAAGAGAAGGATAAAAAAGCTCATTAATCAAACAAAATGTTTGAAACAAGGTCATTTGATAAAAAGAGTATCAGAAAGTACACAAGGGGTTCAGAACTATCTCAGAACTATAGAATGAGCATGTTTAAAGTAAAATGAGCATGTCTAGAGTTAAACTCAGCACAAGAAAGTATAATGGGCATAAAAAGAGATTAAATGAGCAAAACTAATATAATGAAAGGACAAAAAGGGCACATTAAGAAATTAAATGAGCAAAACGAATATAATAGAAGGGGTAGAAAAGGGCTCATTGAGGATAAATAAAGCAAGGCGACTGCATGTGTTTTGGTGGGTTCCCTTCAGAATCTTGAAATCCTAAAACCTTGAAATTCATATGGTCAAGACCATATGATCAAAGTTTTAGAACTTTGAAATTCTGAATGGAGATCTGCATCCAGTGCAGAACAGGAGATTTCCCTTTTCCTCGCTGTAGTGCAATCTCGGAGTTGGTGTATTTAAGTAGAGGGGGTGTGGGGTGCAGGGGAGCTTGGACCCCTGCAGAAACACTTAAAAAGTTTTTTTTTTATTTTGGATTTGTTTCGGGATCTCAATATTCCGAAACATCGATCATATGGTCTTGACCATACGACATTCAATGTTTCGAGATTTTGAGATTCTGAAGCAAATCCATTTTGTTACATCACTGTGTTTTGGTATAAATTGGTACTTTGCATTGATTGAAGTCTTGAACAGCATAACTAGAGTAATTCGAAGGATCTCAAAGTGTGCAAAAGTGCTTACAGTGTGTATTTATTACAGTGCATTTATTCCAAAGGGTTTGTTGTGTGCAAAGTGCTACAATTTCATGAAGTTCAGCCAAATGCAGCCATTTCAAAAAGTTTCTTGTGCATGGGTGTATCCATTTTCAGACCGCTGCCATTACAGAGTGTTTCTTGCACTGTACAGAGTATTTGGTAAAGTGCATCCATTTTGGGAAATTTCAGCGTGCTATGTACTGTTATTCACAAAGTGCAGTTATTTCAAAGTGTTTCTCATTCTGAGCTTCTTCTGCCCAGTTCATTCGGAAAGTATAATTACTTCAAAACAGTTTATTTACAAATTGCAATTACTTCAAAATAGTTTATTCGTAAAGTACAGTTACTTCGAAATGTTTCTTGCCCTCAGTTTCTATTGCTCAGTTCATTCAGACTGTGCAGTAATTTGAAAGGTTTCTTAAAATGATGATAAATAACTTTTATAGTCAAATAATTTCAAGATAAATGGCTCATACAGCAAAATAATTTCAAGATAAGTGGCTTTTACAATAAAGTGATTTCAGAGTACTACAGTGCCCAGGAGACTTATTTCATAAAGTTCAGTTATACAGAGGCTTATTATGCTATTGCAAGTACTAGCATAAATTTCTAGCATATGTATATGTGCATGTATAAGTGTACATATAAGTCTTCACTGAGATGTGTTAATATGGCAGACAGATTTCACAAACCACAACCACTTATATTTGATCAGAATATTGCAGAGAACTGGAGGATATTTGTGCAAGAGTATGATATATTTATAGAAGCAACATATTCTGATAAAGATGCATGCGCTAGGGCATTCATTTTGCTAAACCTAGCATGGTCAGAGGCCATTGAAAGGGAGTGTTAATTTGTATATGCACCAGCAGTGTATAAAGGTGAAGGAGAAACTCATCATATTATTGTGCAGGCTGAAAAAAGGGAAGACCCCCAGTGTTTGAAGCACAAATTCAGAGAAATGTGTAACCCTGTAGTATTCGGGCTGGTAATGTGGTTGTTGTACTGTAGGGGCACTGTGGGGAATTCAGCATGTACTGTTGGTTCTGTATTCTCTGGTAACTTGTTGGTTCTGGTGGATGTATGACTTGCAGAAGTTGTGAGATGTAGCATGGGTGCGCACCTGGAGGCTCTTAATAAAGAAAGGCCTTACAACTCCATAAACCGTGTGGTCTCCTTATTTCCCAGGATATAACATATTGGCGACGAGAGGATGGGATGCCTCCGAGTCCGCTGCGAGTAAACTGGTGGGGCTGCAGTTCATGTCGGATGACGAAGAGACGGGGCCTGCTGGAGTGATGTCTCGTTCCATGTTGGGGTCACTGGTTGCATACGACTGTCAGACACAGACCTGGGAGGAGTATTGTGAAGTGTTGGAACATTTTTTTGAGGCAAATCAGATAATGGAAGCGGGTCGGAAGCGAGCCATATTGCTAAGCTCGGTGGGCAGTAAGACATACAGTCTGATGAGGAACTTATTGAGTCCGGATAAACCGGGGGTCAAATCGTTCACAGAGTTGACGATTTTACTTCAGTCACGTTATAACCCGAAGCCGAGTGCAATAGTCCAGAGGTTCAAGTTAAATTCAAGGACTAGAATGGCTAATGAAACGGTAATGGAGTATGTCGCAGTGTTGAGGGAACTGGCACAACATTGTGATTATGGGGACAGACTGACCGAAATGCTACGAGATAGGCTCGTATGTGGCATTGCAGACGACCGCATACAACGCAGACTGTTAGCGGAGCCTGACTTGTCATTTGAAAAGGCCTTGAAGTTGGCACAGGCCATAGAGACAGCGACTAAAGACATTCGTGATTTACAACAGAAAACCACGGAAGGGGTTGGAAGCAGGAGTGCGACCCCACTGCCAGTGCATAAAGTGGTCATGGAGCATAATTCACAAGGGAAGTCTGGTCAGTATGTTTGTTACAGGTGTGGAGGTGAACATCTGTCACGGAACTGTCGTTTTTTAACTGTAAAATGTCATGCTTGCGGGAAAAAGGGCCATGTAAAGAAAATGTGCCGCTCAACGCCCTCTCGGGACCAGCCGAAAAAGGGGGAGGAAAGGAAGAGAAACCGAAAAATAAAACGGCAGTATGCACACCACATGCGTGAAGTTACAGATCAACAAACCAGGGAAGCCGAAGAAGTGTTCACAATGTTTAACGTGAAAGAGGCCAGGTGGGAAAGAGTTGATCCCATTAAAACCCAGTTGGACTTAAATGGTAAAATGGTGCAGTTTGAAGTGGATACGGGGTGTAGTGTGACAGTTCTGTCAAAGGCTGAGTATGGGAAGTTATGGCCCAGAGAAGCTCTGAAGCTGCAGGACTGTTCAGTGACTTTGAAAACCTACACGGGTGAAATAGTTCCCACGTTGGGAATGGTGAAAATGAAGGTAAAATATAAAGACCAAGTCAAAGAGTTGCCAGTCATGGTGGTAGCAGGTAAGGGACCAAACCTGCTAGGCCGAGTGTGGTTAAAGGAGCTAAACATGGGTTGCCTACAGCTCCATAAGGTAGAACAGCCGGGCCTGACCTTGCAAGAGGTGCTCGAGAACAATGAAGAAGTATTCAAAGAGGAACTGGGGACCTGGAGGGGTCCACCAGCAAAGATACACGTGAAAGAAAACGTAACGCCAAGATTTTACAAACCCCGTCCTGTACCATATGCGATGAAGAAGAAAGTTGAGTTTGAGTTAGAGAGACTCACTAAGCAAGGTATAATTGAACCAGTAAAGTTTGCGGAATGGGCCGCACCAATTGTTCCAGTATTAAAGCCAGATGGTGCTGTACGCATATGTGGTGACTATAAGTTAACAGTGAACCAAGTCTCGAAGCTGGAGCAGTATCCCTTGCCCAAGGTGGAGGATGTGTTTGAAAAGCTGTCGGGAGGTGAAAGGTTTAGTAAACTGGACCTCAGTCAGGCATATCAACAAGTAGTGCTGGAAGAAGGGTCAAAGGCGTATGTTACCCTGAACACACACAAAGGTTTGTTCCAAGTCAATTGTTTACCTTTTGGGGTTTCCTCGAGTCCAGCTATTTTCCAGAGAATAATGGAGGGACTGGTGGCAGGAATTCCGAAGGTGGCTGTGTATTTAGATGATATCCTGTTGACGGGTAGGAACATTCGAGAGCATCTGGAGACGCTGAATGAGGTGCTGAGACGACTGCGAGAGGCAGGTCTACAGGTGAAGTGGAGTAAATGTGCTTTCATGGCAATGGAAGCAGAGTTCCTGGGCTACAAGGTGGATGCATCAGGCCTACACCCCCTGCCAAATAAAGTGGAAGCCATTCAACAGGCACCAGCACCCACAAATGTTACAGAACTGAAAGCCTATTTAGGCTTACTTAACTATTATAACAGGTTCCTGCCAAATCTGTCAACCCTGTTAGCTCCTTTACATAAGTTATTAAGGAAGGAGGCTCAGTGGTCGTGGCAAGAGGAACAGGACAGAGCGTTTGAACAGTCAAAGGAACTAATGCAATCTTCAGAGGTTTTGGTGCACTACAATAGTCACAAGGACTTAATTTTGTCATGTGATGCCTCACCCTATGGATTAGGGGCTGTGTTGGCACACCGGATGCCAGATGGACAAGAGAGACCCATTGGGTTCATGTCATGAACTTTGACACCAGCGGAGTCAAACTATTCCCAGTTAGATAAAGAGGGTTTGGCTGTCATGTTTGGAATCAAGCGATTTCACAAATACCTCTATGGGAGGAAGTTTACTGTTTGCACCGATCATAAGCCTTTGTTGTCATTATTCAACGAGATGAAAGCAGTACCGCAGATGGTTTCTCCCCGCATTCAGAGATGGGCTGTAACGTTGAGAGCTTATGAATATGAGATTGTTTATAAGCCCGGGAAACACCATAGTAATGCAGACGCGCTAAGTCGTTTGCCAATGCCAGGGCATCTCCAGGAAGAGGAAGCGGAGGACCGAGTTTTGATGATGGAAGACATCACGTTGGTGTCTGCCAGAGAACTGAGTGTTTGGACACACAAAGACCCGGTGCTTGCTAGAGTGTTTCAGTGGGTCCAGCAAGGTTGGCCAGTCCAACAAACGGATCCAATTTTTAGGCCTTATGAGGTGAGGAAAACAGAGTTGACTGTACAAGATGGATGCGTATTGTGGGGGGCACGAGTGATAATTCCGTCCCCAGAAGACGGGCACTTTTACAGCAGTTGCACCAAGGTCATGTGGGCATTACCCGAATGAAGGCATTAGCCCGAAGTTATTTTTGGTGGCCCAAGTTGGACCACGAGATTGAAGTCGTTGTGAATGAGTGTAAAACATGTCAACAACATCGCAACTTGCCGGTGGCGGCGCCACTACATCCATGGGAGTGGCCGAGTAGACCTTGGCAGAGACTTCATATAGATTATGCAGGACCTTTCATGGGGGCCATGTTTTTGATAATCATGGATGCTCATTCGAAATGGATGGATGCCTATCAAGTCAAGACACCCACTTCTCTCGTTACCATTGAATGTTTGAGGAGGAGTTTCAGTAGCCAAGGACTACCAGAGACTATTGTATCCGATAATGCTTCATGTTTCACGAGTGAAGAGTTCAAGGGTTTTCTGAGGAAAAATGGCATCATACACATTACCTCAGCACCCTACCATGCAGCTACAAATGGTTGTGCTGAAAGGGCTGTTCAGACTTTTAAAGCAATGATGAAAAAGTCCGGAGAAGGAAGTATGGCAGCGAAAGTGTCAAGGGTGTTATTCAACTATCGTATTACACCACAATCTACCACGGGTTTGTCACCTGCTGAGATGTTGCAAGGACAGAGATTGAGATCCACGCTGGATCTAGTGCATCCAAACGTCCGAGCTAAGGTGGAGGGGACCCAGTGGAGGCAAAAAGAATGTCATGATCGACGAAGGAGAGAGCGAAGTTTTCTGGAGGGAGATGCAGTGATGACGCGAAATTTCAGTTATGGACCTAAGTGGATTCCAGGGTTCATTGTCAAGAGCACAGGTCCATTATCGTACCAGGTGAGGTTGAATGGAGATTTCGTGGTAAGGCGACATGTAGACCAAATTCTGCGGAGCGAACAGAATAAGGATGCTATGGAACTGCCGGCCTCGGAACTACCGTTAAGTTCGGAACCAGGGCTCGCAGTGGCAGGAGGATCGCCAATTGAGGGAGACCACCGGAACGTGGAAGGAGAGGTTCCCGAGGATCCAACTGTTCCAGGGAAGGACACACCGATACCTGAAGTGGTAACTGTGACACCGGAGTCACCTAAGGTGGTACCACTGCGCCGTTCTAAGCGTGTGCTGGTTAAACCTAGTTACTTGAAGGACTATCAATGTTAACAAAAGTGCATGTATAGATTACCAGCCTACAAATAGTAGATTGTATGGTAACCAGTCAATAACTAGCCTGTTATTTACAAGTAAGTGATTAAATGCATTGTGGAACTTGCTCCCTAGTTTTGCTTATGTAGGGAATTTGTCTTAGCTTAAAAGGGGAGGAATGTAGTATTCGGGCTGGTAATGTGGTTGTTGTACTGTAGGGGCGCTGTGGGGAATTCAGCATGTACTGTTGGTTCTGTATTCTCTGGTAACTTGTTGGTTCTGGTGGATGTATGACTTGCAGAAGTTGTGAGATGTAGCATGGGTGCGCACCTGGAGGCTCTTAATAAAGAAAGGCCATACAACTCCATAAACCGTGTGGTCTCCTTATTTCCCAGGATATAACAAACCCCCTGACTAATGTTACATTAGAGAGGCATTTGTTTTACACAAGAGATCAAAAGTAAGGGGAAACTTTTGCAGCTTACATTACTGACCTAAGAAACAAAGTTAAAACTTGTAAGTTTGGTGATTTAAAAGAAGAGTTAATAAAGGACAGATTCATGTGTGGTATTAATAATGCTGCTGTGAGAAAGATTTTGCTTCGTAACAGTGATTTGATGCTGAGCAAAGCCATTAATATTTGTCAAATCCATGAAGCTACAGAAAGACACACAAGTATAATTGCTAGTGATAAGAGCATGTTTTAAACAGGCTCTAGAGCTAATGTAGACAGAATGGAGCATGTGACAGGCAAAAGCAGGCCTAGGCACATAGCAGCAACAGTCTCTGCGGGACTTCCAGGTAAAACCCATAATCTTCTAGCAAATTCCAAGACTAGTTGAGTTAAATGATCATGCTCAGTGCAGAACCAAGGTTATTCATTGCAGAAGAGACACTGCTCAGTACAGTATAGGGATGAATCAGCAAAACTCAAATCAAGCTTTATTGTTAACTGTCACAATTGTGGTGCCTGCTATAAGTCCAGAAGAGAAAAGTGCATAGCATTCGGTCAGCAATGCCACAAATGTAAGAAGTGGAACTATTTTCAAGGATTTTGTAAATCAAGTAGACCTCACACAGTTACAAAGAAGGGTCACTCAAAAAAGCAAGTTGATCCATAAACCTGCAACAGTCCACCAGTCTGCTTTCTATGTAGATGGTTTCTCAGTGATTGGTGAAAAGATTGATGCAGTAGATTTTTTGGCAAGAAATGAAGTGTTTTATACTGTTCGGATCAATGGTAAATCCACTGAGCTCAAAGTAGACACTGGATCAAAGTGTAATGTTATGTTGGCAGATACATTGCTAAGGTGAGAGCTGGTAAACAACTAAATGTGACCAGTTGTATGAAACTTGCTGCTTATGGAGGTGAAAAAATTCAAACTGAAGGCTCAGTAGTGCTTTCATGTTATGTGGCCAAGAACTGTTACAGCCTATTATTTTATGTAGTTCAAAGACCTGTGCAGTCATTATTGGGTCTCAGGGACAGTTTAAGAATGAATCTGCTTTCTTTTACCAAAGAAGTTCATCAAATTAACACATGCCCCAGTTCCAGATTCAATAACACTATTTTTTATAGAGTATGATGATGTTTTCAAAGGCAAGTTGGGCAAACTTCCATTGGTATATTCTATGAAACTAAACCCAGAGATCAGTCATGTAGTCAGATTGGTGAGAAACGTTCCCATAGCTATGCAGCATAAAGTCAAAGCTCAGTTGGATAAAATGGTCTAACAAGTTGTAATCTGTCCAGTTACAGCACCAACTAAATGGGTGTTGTCCATGGTAACAGTTTATAAAAAAGGCTCAGATGAAATCAGAATATGCATTGACCCAAGTGATTTGAACATAGCATTGAAGAGACAGCATCATCCTATGCATACAGTTGAAGTAACAGCCCTGACACCGAAAGCCACTGTTTTTTCTGTCTTGGATGCAAAGAGTTCATTTTGGCAAGTGATGCTTGATCGCAAATCTTCACTACTGACTAAATTTAGTACCCCATTTGGAAGATATAGATTTCTCAGGATGCCATTTGGAATAAATTCTGCAAGTGAAGTCTTTCTGCATGCAATGGAGCAAATTGTTGTGGGTTATTCTTGTGCCATAATAGTAGATGATTTATTATTTGGAGGCAAAGGTGAGACAGAACATGACATAAATCTTAAGAGAGTTCTAAGCAGACCCCCAGATTCACAAAGCTCCATGCAAGAATAAGGCTATTCTTGCATGGAGTGGTTCATGTCCATTTAGAATAGTAGCATGCCTTGCATATGCACGAAGGTACGCTGCTATCTAATCTAAATGGACACGAACCAGGAGCAAGCTCAGGGGGTGTGTGTCAGCAGTGATTGCACATGTAAGATGTCCCCTTCACTCAAAACGTGCCATACAGCACTTTTTGACTCAGATGAATGTCAATTTTTATAATATTAGAGCCTGGCTCTAATATTATATAGTAAACGAGTGTCCGCAGACACTGACATGTAAGTAGCTAACATTTCAGGGTCCTCAGACACTGAAAAAGAAACACAAACACCTAGAAGGCAACAGCCTTTAAGTGCACACCCCCAAATGTATGCACTCTTGCCCTACATGCATAGGAGCAGTAGAGCAAGAGGAAAGCAATAGAAATTTTTAAAAAATAAGTTTTTTTTTCATCAAATAAATCCGAAGTTTAAGCGGTGCTTAGCTTGTTCGCGCTGTGTGCCACTATGCTTAGCCTGGCTGAAATCTTGAAAATGATAGACAAGTGCTACTGTGACAGAAAATATCATTAAGCTGCTGTAGTGCAGCATATAGAACATGCTCGGTTTGAATCTCCCCTCTGACAAATTATTTAATAAACTTTTAAGGAATTTGAATGATAGATGTCAATCATATGGCTCACATATAGCACAGTAGGGGTGGGAATATGTAAAATATAAATGTAAAAAATAATTTATAAATTTAATGAAAAAAATAGATTTAAGCAATGCTTTGCTAGTGTAAGCATTGCTTACCTGTTTTCAGCTCTGCTTAGCTGGTCTAAGCATTGCTATGCAGATTTGCACAGAGCTAAGCATAGTTCAGCATATTAAAACTGGCCAATCAAGAAAAAGTGCAGTAAAACTGCCCTGCTTAAACTGCACAGGCAGGAATACAACCATAACCATTTGGGATTGCTCAGAGCAGGACCAAAATGTCTGGTGTTGGTGAAAGTGTTCGCTAATGAGTGCAAAGTCTGGGCATCCAGGACTCCAGGGTCATGGTTGGGCTCGTAGTTAAAAACCATGATGGCAGGCTGCTACAGGGCCAGTACCAAGGGCTTGCAGTACAAAGCGGAGGCTTGGGACCAGCTTGCATGTGATCTCACCAGTGCCACTGGTATATACCAGACTGGTGAGCAGGTACATCACCACCATAATGACCTGAAGCAGAGGAGGGGTGCACTCTTGGACCAGTGGATCCAAGAAGCCTGAGCACAGGATGTCCCACCTGTCTGTAAGTATGCAGTGTTATGTATCTCTAAGTATGGAAAATGTTCAACTTGTGACTGTACAGTTGTGATTAATATGTGATGATTCCCCATGCAGCTGCTGCAGAGAGGTCCCAGAATGTTGAGGCTCATGCCCAACGACTGGCCCATCTGCATCGGCAGTATGGTGAGTACAGAATACCCACTACTATTAGCAGTAAGAAATCAAAAGTATAATAATGGTAGTACCGCCTGTATATATAATTGTGCTGTAAAAGTCAGGAATAAATGTCTCTGTCAGGCTGCCAGTATTACAATGGAGTATTCTCAGCTGCTGTGTAATACAGATATCAGTAGCAAACAAGGTACAATATGCAGGAGAAGAATATTAGAATATGTATGAGTGTGTCTGCATTAACCTGCCAAGAAAGTGCCATGTCCGAGCTACTGTAACAGTCAGAAATTACAAGCATTCCCCTGTGCAGATCATGCAGGAATCAAGCTTTTGAGTTTCAGGCTTTTGAGTTTTCAGGCTTTTGAGTTTTTAGGCTTTTGGTCTTGGGCTTATGAATTTTGAGCTTATGATCATTCAGGCTTCTGAAGGGGAACTATATATATATATATATATATATATATATATATATATATATATATATATATATATATATATATAGACATCTATATATATATATATATAGACATCTATATATATATATATATATATATATATATATATATATATATATATATATATATATATATATATATATATATATATCAACACCAAAAATAAATATATGACCAAAGGCACTGTTAACACTGTTAACGGGGGTGAAGGGGCCCAAAAAATATCTCTTGTAATTACTGATATCATCCCCTCCTCCACAGCTAAATAGATCTGCCTTGCAACACAATAACCACCACTTGCAAGTCTCATACCCAGGACCCTACACAACATAGGCACAACAACTTAACAGTAATTCATTTCAGCTGTATGATGTCAGGATGATATCAATAACTTATCATGGAGAACAGTCGGTGTACCATAGAGAATGTAATGTATAATGTGGAAGCAGTAAACATTCCAATGATACACATGCACACAGGCACACATATGTATATATATATATATATATATATATATATATATATATATATATATATATATATATATATATATATATATATATATATATATATATATAGACATATATATGTATATACACATATATACACATATACATATATTACTACTTATAGATATGTATAAGAAGAGTATATTTAGAGGGTGCACAGCAAAATTGAACAGACAGTATTTCTACAGTTGCCACCTTTTAAAATGGACAGTGTTTGATTCTTTCATACAAAAGAGTATTATTGCATGAAACATACACCCACAGACGTGTCAAAGGATATGGCACCACACATGTTTGCATACAATGAAATGTTTATTCGTGTACTGTTTCAGTTGTATATGCCATTTCATATAGCAGTTAGGTGTTTGAAATATATAATAACTGAGTAATGCAACTCTCAAACATAACATTTGATACAGTAATCTGAAAGCATAACGTATGTTGCTGTCCAGGCCAAGGCCTTCAAGTAGTACAACAATAAAAGAAAAACACTTGCCTGGAAGATAAGAATCAATCAACACTAATCAATTACAGGTGTAGTTCAGCAGCTTCCAATTACACTCTGTACTCAACCCCTAGGGGGGAAAGAATTAAGTCGTCACAATGTAAATGTATTTGTTACATAGCAATGCTTAACTTAAAACATCACTATCACACTATCACACTGACAAACAGAACTATCTTTAAGACAATAATCACTAGCCCACCA